>NC_037679.1:7962651-8099033 GCF_003255815.1 Theropithecus gelada | reverse complement strand
GTCGCCCAGGCTGGAGTGCAGTGGCCGGATCTCAGCTCACTGCAAGCTCCGCCTCCCGGGTTCACGCCATTCTCCGGCCTCAGCCTCCCGAGTAGCTGGGACTACAGGTGCCCGCCACCTCACCCGGCTATTTTTTGTATTTCTTAGTAGAGACGGGGTTTCACCGTGTTAGCCAGGATGGTCTCGATCTCCTGACCTCGTGATCCGCCCATCTCGGCCTCCCAAAGTGCTGGGATTACAGGCTTGAGCCACCGCGCCCGGCCTTGTATTGTATTTTTAATAGAGATGGGTTTCTCCATGTTAGTGAGACTGGTCTTGAACTCCCGACCTCAGGTGATCTGCCCACCTCAGGCTCCCAAATTGCTAGGATTACAGATGTGAGCCACCACACCCGGCCAGGTGTTTTATTTCTATATTAGCAAATAGATATCTTTCAGAGCTACAACCTCTCATAATGATAATGGAGAGAACTTTAGCTGAATGGTGGGCCAGTGGGGGGTCTTTGGACCCCTGAACAACTTGGAGAAGAGGATGACCTATTCCCTTTTGTCCCTTAGTACTCAATTTAGAATGCTAGGAAGTTGAGGGGAGCCCTCTTGTGGCAGTTGCTGAAACCTTCCTGTTATTTTGAGGGGATGTGGGATGAAGAGGAGACTGAACCTGGGAGGTAAATGCTTAGCACCCAGCTCTTAGGACAAACAGCAACCGCATCTTCCAGAACATGCATAGCATCAGTCATGGTCTGGCAGAAGACTTGGACCCAGGGTCCACTTCAGGATAATTTGGGCAAGGGAGCTTCCCAAATGAGCCTGTAGAAAGCCAGTGGAAGGGCTTAGGTTGGCTAAGGTGGGATGGAGGGCAAAACCCTCCCCCTTCATTCCAGAGTATAGGGGCAGTGGTAGAGAATGAATGTATGTGTGGGTTTCTCAGTCTTAAGGTATAAGGTCTGAAGGCTCTGGGAATTCACTGCACACACCACTTGCAGTTCAAGTGCCTAGGTTGGTTACAGCAGGAAGTTGACAAGTGTGTATTTAGTATATTTGATGTTTTTAGGCATCTGCTAAAAGTAGGCATCTGCTAAAAGTAGGTCAAACCACTGAACTCAGGGAGGAGTCTGGGGATCCATTTCTGGGATGCTGTGAAATCCTTTTGGGATATCTGTAGTATACCACGTTGGGTAGTGAGAGTTGGGGGACACCCCTTCCATTGCTGCTGCTTAGTGTAGGGAGTGGTGTCTTTGGGCAACAGTCATATTATTAAGAAAAGGTTTTTTTTTTTTTTTGAGACACAGTCTCTGTCACCCAGGCCGAAATGCAGTGGCATGATCTCCGCTCACTGCAACCTCTGCCTCCCAGGTTGAAGCGATTCTTGTGCCTCAGCCTTTCCCGAGTTGCTGGGATTATGAGTGCACACGACAACTCCCTGCTAATTTTTTTTTTTTTTTTTTTTTTTTTTTTTTTTGAGACGGAGTTTCACTCTTGCCCAAGCTGGAGTGCAATGGTGTGATCTCAGCTCACCACAACCTCTACCTCTCAATTTCAAGCAATTCTCCTGCCTCAGCCTCTGAGTAGCTGGGACTACAGGTATGTGCCACCATGCCCAGCTGATTTTTGTATTTTTAGTAGAGATGGGGTTTCACCATGTTGGCCAGGTTTGTCTTGAACTTGTGACCTCAAGTGATTCACCCACCTTGGCCTCCCAAAGTGCTGGGATTATAGGCAGGAGCCACTGTGCCTGACAGAAAAGCTTCTTTTCCAGTTCTGAAGAATGTGAAGGTAGGAGAACCAGAATCCAGTTCTCTCACTTTCCAACTCAGTAGCTAGAGAGAGAAGAGTATCATGCTGGTCACTGGGGAGTGATAGGATCCGGATGCCTGGCTTTAGGTTATAGACAGGAGATGGAGAATCTGTTCTTGTCTTTGCCAAATCTTGCATTGATGGGATGATACCTCCTTGGTTAGAATAGCCATAGGGGAAGAGTGGAGGAAGGAAGTAACTGCTTCATTCTTGGATGAATGTGTGCATAAACATACCTGAAAGAAAACATCTAGTCAGCTGGGGTTATGCATACCCTTGAAAATACAACACCAGGCCAGGCACGGTGGCTCACTTCTGTAATCTCAGCACTTTGGGAGGCTGATGTGGGAGGATAGCTTGAGCCCAGGAGTTTGAGATCAACCTGGGCAATGTGGTGAGGCCCCATCTCTATATGAAAAAAAAAATATATATATATATATAAAATATATATATAATTATATATATGATATATATGTACAATTATATGCATATATATATTTTTTTTTTTTACTTTTATTTAAAAATATAGAGATGGGGTTTCACTGTGTTGCCCAGGCTGGTTTCAAACCCCTGGGCTCAAGCAGTCCTCCCACCCCAGCCTCCCAAAGTGCTGGAATTACAGGCGTGAGCCATTGTGCCCAGCCAAAAAAAATGTTTTTAATTAGTTGGGCATGGTGGCACGTGCCTGTGGTCCCAGCTACTCAGGAGGCTGAAGTAGGAGGATTGCTTGAGCCTGAGAGGTTGAGACTGCAGTGAGCCATGTTGCGCCACCGCACTGGTGACACAGCAAGACCTGTCTCAAAAAAAATCAAATTTTAAACCCAGATTTGTATATGCCGACTCAGGCTTTTACTTTATTAACAACCTGTTATAAATAAATACTTAAGAACATTTAAAGAGCAGTGTTCTGCTTACTCTTTGGCACATAATAGGCATGCAACCTTGATGAACAAATAGATGAATTAATAAACACCATTGTCTTTAATCAAGCTGGGCATGGTGGGTGCCCCATGAGTCTTGGAAGCTGGGGTACTGTGGTAGGGTTTCTTCTACACACTGACAGAGACACCTTTGAGGGTGGAGGCTTTTCTAGGAATGGTTCTGTGATTAAGTTGTATCTCCAGCCAGGGGTGGGTCAACTCTCCTACTTTTCCAGGAATCATGTCACCTTTCTCTGTTGTTTGGATTTCTTCTAACTTGATCCAAGGAAAAAACTCCTCTGGTCCCTCCAGGGTGCAGGTGGGCTTGTGCTGCCTGTGGGTGGATATTGTCTTTAATAGTTTTGCCCTTTCCATTTTTACTACCAGCCTCTCCTACTCTACTCCTCTTCCCCTTCAGGTTCCTCTTCCCCTTCAGAACAGAGCCTCAGACCTGGATGAGACAATAGCCTTCCACCTTCACGACACTGTTAGAGTCAGCTGATACATCAGTGCAGTATGCTGTGTCATCCTTCTGCTTAGAAACTTCCAATGTGTTCCCATTGCCTTAGTCTGACATTCAAGGTTCTTCATAACTAGCCCTTAATTCCCTCTCCAACCATCTCGCTCTAGACTCTGGCCAAATCCCTTACTTTAGACAAATCAGTCCATTAATTTTTCCCAAACATCTGGCCCTCTGCCTTTACCTCCTTTCTCACTTGTTTAAAAATCCCACTCCAAGATCTAGCTCGTTTCACCTCCTCCACAAAGCTGCCTGTGCCCCCTGCAACCACAAGGACTTTTATAGTTTTTCCCCACGTTGGCTCCTTTAGCTCTGTTAGCACAACTCATTTAACACCTCCCACTCATTCCCCTGTATCACTATATATCTTGTTTATCCATATAATATTTAATATTAAAAATTATTTTCATAACCTGAGAAGTAACACCTGAGCAGGAAAAAATTTATTTTTATAACCAAAGTAATTTTTATTGTAAAAGATCCAAACAATACAAAAATATACAGAGCAACATATGGGACATTCCCCTCTACTAGTCTTTCATGCCCAAACGTAACCATCCTCAGCTATTTGATGTGCATCCTTCTAGTTCCTTTTCTAAATGTATGTGCTGATACATGTTTGTGGAGGGGTTAAAATATAAATGGGCTCATATCGCATCTGTTATTCTGCTACTTGCTTTTTTTTACTTAGGGTATATATACATTTGTCTTAGATATTTTCTATATTAGTATAATTAGATCTTTTAATGCCTTCTCAGTATTTCATAGTATAATTTCTTCAAAATAAAACATACTGTCTAGAATCTATTATTCGGAGGGTATCGTGTAGCTAGTACTTAGCTCCAGACATGATTGCAAGCTTGACCTTGCCATCAGTTAGCTGGCTCTGGGAGAGATAGGAAGGGAGGAATGGGGCATACACAAATAACTGCAACAAAAGGAAAAATATAATAATATCCACAAGTGTATGCCTGGAGCTCCTAGCTAAGAGAATCAGGACTTCACAGAGGAAATGATATTCGAGCTTAGCCTGGAGGGAGCTTGATAGGTAAAAGAAGTGTATGTGTGCAGGCACAGAGATGGAAACAGAAAGATGTAGGTTTGTCTGATGCCAGACCACAGTCCTTGAGCAGGAAGGGAGTTTGGCTTAATTCACAAACATTTACTGAGCATTTATGTGTCAGACATTAATTATACTAGCAATGAAGATTTAGAAATGAGAAACATGAAGTTCCTGTCTCTAAAAGGGATTCAGTTTAATGGAATAAAAGCCAAGTTTGGAAAAGCAGATTAGGGCCGGATGACAAGCTTTCAGTTGTCATGTCAAGGAGTTGGAATTTTATTCACATGGGCAATGTGAAGCCATGGTAGGCTTTTTAGTGGGCAGATGATGGGACTGAAACTGTAGATAGCAGCAGTGTACACAATGGTCCAAAGTAGGGAGAGGCTAGGGATGAGGGGCTTATTTTTTGAGAGGAGGTCTCTGTCACCTAGGCTGGAGTGCAGTGGTGTGATCATGGCTTACTGCAGCCTTGATCTCCTGGGCACAAGTGATCCTCCCACCTTAGCCTCCTGAGTAGCTAAGACCACAGGAGCACACCACCATACCTAGCTAATTGTTAAATTATTTGTAGAGATAGGGTCTTGCCATGTTGCCCAGGCTGGTCTTGAGCTCCCTGGCCTCAAGCAATCCTCAAGTGATCCTCCTGCCTCAGCCTCCCAAAAATGTTGGGATTACAGGTATGAGCCACCACGCCAAGACTTTTCTTAAACAAGATAGAAGTTTAAAGGCCAGATGTGGTGGCTCACGCGTGTAATCCCAGCACTTTGGGAGGCCTAGGCAGGCGAATCACAAGGTCAGGAGATCAAGGCCATTCTGGCTAACACGGTGAAACCCCATCTTCGCTAAAAAGAAAAATACAAAAAATTAGCCGGGAGTGGTGGCGGGTGCCTGTAGTCCCAGCTACTTGGGAGGCTGAGGCAGGAGAATGGCGTGAACCCAGGGGGCGGAGCTTGCAGTGAACCGATATCGCGCCACTGCACTCCAGCCTGGGCGACAGAGCAAGACTCTGTCTCAAAAAAAAAAAAAAAAAAAGAAGTGTCTTTCTGCCTCAGTTAAAAGGTGTCTGGGGCTGTGCATGGTGGCTCACACCTGTGATCCCAGCACTTTGGGAGGCCGAGGCAGGTGGATCACCTGAGGTCAGGAGTTCGACACTGGCCTGGCCGACATGGTGAAACCACATCTTTACTAAAAATACAAAATTAGCCTGGTGTGGTGGCACACACCTGTAGTCCCAGCTATCCGGAGGCTGAAACAGGAGAATTGCTTGAACCTGGAGGCAGAGGCTGCAGTGAGCCACAATCGCAGCACTACACTCCCGCCTGGGCAAGACAGAGTGAGACTTCATCCAAATAAATAAAAATAAATAAAAATTAGCCAGATATGCTCGCTTGAACCCAGGAGGTGGAGGTTGCAGTGAGCCAAGATCACACCACTGCACTCCACCCTGGGCAACAGAGTGAGACTCTGTCAAAAGAAAAAAAAAAAATGGTGAGCTGGGCGTGGTGACTGACACCTGTAATCCCAGCACTTTAGGAAGCCGAAGTGGACAGAGATCACTTGAGTCCAGGTGTTCAAGGCCAGCCTGGGCAATATGGCGAAACTGCATCTCTACAAAAAATGTAAAAATTAGCTGAGTGTGGTGGCATGCCCCTGTGGTCCCAGCTACTTGGGAGGCTGAGGCAGGAGGATCACTTGAGCCTATGAGGTGGAGTTTGCAGTGAGCCAAGATTGCACCACTATACTCCAGCCTGACTGACAGAGACCCCCATCTCAAAACAAACAAAAAAAGTATCTAGCAGCTGGTCTGAAGATAGGCATCTCAATTGTTCACAGCCATTTACAGATCGAACTCCTCTTTCCCCCTTCTCACTACTGCACTTGACTAGACTTTTTTCCCCCCACAAAGAATGGGGCTTCAGATACAACTGAAAAATAAAAGTGTCTGGTGGTAGGCAATCCAGAACTGGCATGGTGGCTCTGCAGTTAACAAGGACTTATGCTTCTTTTTGCTTCACCATCCTAGCATGCAGCTTCCACCCTAATGGTCATCTCATGGTCTAATATGTCTTCTAGAGCTTAATTCATCTTATCTGCATTTCAGATAGCAGACAGAAGGAATGAAAGATGATTGGGGGAGGGAGAGGAGCACAGAAGGATGCTTCCTAGTTAACTCTTTAAAGGGCCTTCTTGGAAGTCCAAGACAATACTTCCAACACTTCGTTTATGTTCTCTTGGCCAGAACTTAGTCAGTTAGCCATATCCAGCTTTAAGGGAGACTTGGAGATGTAGTTTTGTGGTTTTTTTGTTTAACTTAAAAAATATTTTGATACGTAATTTGCAAACAGTGAAATGCACAGATCGTAAGTATACAGTTTGATAAGTTCTGACAAATGCATACACCCATGTAACCCACATCCCTCTGAAAATATAGAGCATTTCATCACCCCTAGAAATTCCCTCCTGCTGAGGGGCCTTTTTTTTTTTTTTAAACAATACAAATGAGAGATAATGAAGGCTTCTTATCCTGAGGTGGGAGGGTTGTAGCTATGGGAATAGAAGGGAGGAGCTGGAGAGACTGTGGAAGGAGAATCCAGAGTAGACCCGTTGGATGTGGGAGATGAAAGAAGAATGAATGCTGGTAGCAGAGCCACTAACAGAAACAGCAGATAGGGAGGAAGTCCGGGTTGTTACAGATGGATTGGAAGAATGAGTGCAGTTAAGACTGTTGGCCGGGCGCATTGGCTCACGCCTGTAATCCCAGCACTTTGGGAGGCTGAGGCGGCCACATCATGAGGTCAGGAGTTTGAGAGCAGTCTGGCCAACATGGCAAAACCCCATGTACTAAAAATACAAAAATTAGCCAGGCGTGGTGGTGGGTGCCTATAATCCCAGCTACTTGGGAGGCTGAGAAAGGAGAATCGCTTGAACCCGGGAGGTGGAGGTTGCAGTGAGCCAAGATCATGCCATTGCACTCCAGCCTGGGCGACAGGAGTGAAACTGTCTCAAAACAACAACAACAACAACAACAAACTGTTTTAAAAAGTGGGCTGGGCATGGTGGCTCACACCTGCAATCCCAGCACTTTGGAAGGCCGAGGCGGGTAGATCACCTGAGGTTGGGAATTTGAGACCAGCCTGACCGACGTGGAGAAACCCTGTCTTTACTAAAAATACAAAATTAGCCAGGCGTGGTGGCGCATGCCTGTAATCCCAGCTGCTCGGGAGGCTGAGGCAGGAGAATTGCTTGAACCCGGGAGTTAGAGGTTGTGGTGAGCCGAGATCGCACCATGGCACTCCAGCCTGGGCAGCAAGAGCAAAACTTCTCCTCCTAAAAAAAAAAGTGAAGTCTGGCCAGGCGTGGTGGCTCACGCCTGTAATCCCAGCCCTTTGAGAGACCGAGGCAGGCGGATCACCAAGATCAGGAGTTTGAGACCAGCCTGGCCAACATGGTGAAACCCTTATCTACTAAAAATACAAAAATTAGCCAGGCATGGTGGCGGGCGCCTGTGATCCCAGCTACTTGGGAGGCTGAGGCAGGAGAATCGCTTGAACCTGGGAGGCGGTGGTTGCAGTGAGTGGAAATCGCTCCACTGCACTCCAGCCTGGGCCACAGAGCGAGACTCCGTCTCAAAAAAAAAAAAAAAATGTGAAGTCGGCTGGGCACAGTGGCTCACACCTGTAATCTCAGCACTTTGGGAGGCCGAGGTGGGCGGATCACGAGGTCAGGAGATCGAGACCATCCTGGCTAACATGGTGAAACCCCCTCTCTTATAAAAATACCAGATTAGCCGGGCGTGGTGGTGGGCGCCTATAGTCCCAGCTACTCGGGAGACTGAGGCAGGAGAATGGCATGAACCCAGGAGGCGGAGCTTGCAGTGAGCCGAGATCGTGCCACTGCACTCCAGCCTCGGGGACAGAGCGAGACCCCGTCTCAAAAAAAAAAAAAAAAAGTGACGTCTTTACACAAACATAAAGGGGTTATGTGTGCTGTCCTTTGAGAAGTTTGTTGATGAAAGGAGAAAGAAGTAGTAGCACCAGAGGAAAAGGTCAGGGGTTTACCCTGTTCTTACAGGAAAACAGCGCCTTGCTCTTTTCAGCTAGCTTTTCAAAGGATAGGGATAGGACAGCTCCCTGCCCTCTTTCGGATATTTGGATCTATAACCTCCAGAAATTCAGGCTGAAGTAGTTGGAGGTCGGAGAGGAATGAGACAACTGCCTGGGTGGGGTGGGCCAGCCAGACACTGCCAGGATAGCCACAAGGAGACATAACTTAGAGGAAAGAGCAGACAGCAACCACGTTGGACTCAGGCAGTCCTGGGTTTGAATCCTGTCTGTATCACCACCTAGCCTGATGACCTTGGGCACATCCTGAGCACCCTGTGCCTTATCTGTAAAATGGAAACAATTATGCTGACCTTTTAGGTTGGTTTTGAGGATTAGAGACTAGCTCCTGACACACAGTAGGTAATCGTAAATGGGTGCTATTATTTGGCCCAACCCACATTATAGGACAGAACGTCTAATGAACGGGTCAGAACCTGCGCCCTCCGGATCTTGGAGGGTACAGAGGGCGCCCCTCGGCCTCCTCTCTTTCGGAGGTGGGGACAAGGTGGAGGAAGGGCTGCAGGAGGAGGAGCTCTAGCATCGCGACCCGCCCCGTCCCGTCCAGTCTGGCCTGGGCGCTGCGGGAACGCTGTCCTAGCCGCCGCCACCCGAACAACCTGTCCTGGTGCCCCGGCTCCCTGCCCCGCGCCCAGTCATGGCCCTGCGCCCCTCACTCCTCCCGCTCCATCTGCTGCTGCTGCTGCTGCTGCTCAGTGCGGCGGTGTGCCAGGCTGAGGCTGGGTTTGAAACTGAAAGTCCCGTCCGGACGCTCCAAGTGGAGACCCTGGTGAGGAGATAGTCCCAAACCTCAGCACCCGTGGGCCGAGCCTTGTGGGGTAACACAGGGATCTCAACGAATCTGGGAGCCGGGAAGGAAGTGCGGGAACTGAGTTGGGGGTGGTGCTGGGTCTAAGAGCGAGAACGGGATCTTTGGAAGAGCATCCGTGACCCCTGTAGTCCGATCGTAGGTGGAGCCCCTCGAACCATGTGCCGAGCCAGCTGCTTTTGGAGACACGCTCCACATACACTACACGGTGAGGGGTCTCGGGGGCCGGGGCGGGGCCTGGGAGGGGGTGGCGCCCTGCTGAAACACGTCAGCTTTGGCTTGGACACGTGGCAAGCGGTTCGGGAGAAGAAACTCGGGGCTCTGGGGTTGTCGAGCACATGGCGAGGGGAGAGGCGTTGCTCTTCCGTGCCTCTTTTTCCTCCTTGCTTTTCTGCCAGTTCCTACCTGGCACGGAGAAGTGCAGGGTGGAGAGATCTCCGAGAAGCGCCAGCCCTCTGGGGCTTCCTGTTCCTTACAGCGGTAAGGGGAAGGCTAGGCTGCCGCCCTAAGGGGGCTGCCGCCGCCCAGCGGTCCAGGTGTGTGTTGCGCGCCTGCTGGGAGGGAGAGGGTGCTAGGTGTATGCTCTTGATGCTCTCTCCCCCCAGGGAAGCTTGGTAGATGGACGTATTATTGACACCTCCCTGACCAGAGACCCTCTGGTTATAGAACTTGGCCAAAAGCAGGTGATTCCAGGTATGTGACCTGTGCCTCCCATTCTACCTCTTCACAACCTAAGCCCTTTCTTAGCCTCTTCAGCTCCAAAGCTGCCCTGGAAATTCCCCCTGAAATGAGTAAGACCCTAGGGCTCTACCAGTTACCTTCTGAGGTTCAAACCTCACTTCTAATACTCCACTTGTCCCAATTGGAAGCCAGAGATTTAAGAAGTGGGGGCAAGGCCTATTGAGGATGGAGGAGGAAGACTGGTGTTCATGTCATGGGATTTGGGGAAGGTGGATAGCTTCCAGTTCAGTTGTGTCTTCTTCCTCAAGGTCTGGAGCAGAGTCTTCTAGACATGTGTGTGGGGTGAGTATCTGGGCAGGGGTGGGCCTGGGTACCCTCTTTGCATGGGAAGAGGTTTTCTCTGCCATCCTTGCTCCTTAAGAAGCAGGAGAATGTGGAATAAAGGACCCTGCTTCCCACTGGACAGGTCCAGGTCAGTGGGAACCCTGAGGGCATCCAAAGCCTCTGTGCTTCTTGCGCTGTTGCTTTTGTTGGGGAGTTGAGGCACATGGGGAGATGGACACCTTTGCTGGCCAGCCTGTTTGGTGTTCAGGTGGAAAAGTTCGTGTTTTGGGTGTGAAGATCCAGAGGGTTTTGCTGGAGGAGCTTCAGCTGGACTGAGGCTGCTGGCCTAACTCTCCTGCCTCTGGCTGTGACTGACATTCCTTCCCTCAGAGAGAAGCGAAGGGCAATCATTCCTTCTCACTTGGCCTATGGAAAACGAGGATTTCCACCATCTGTCCCAGGTAATCTGACTAGGCCTGTCTCTCAGGCCATCGAAATACCCAGTCCCTAAGAGCTGTAAGGAGCTATATACTTTGTCTAATGCTTGAGAAGGTCCAGACCAAGTTTGTTTAGACAGACAGGAGTGGCTGGCGCCTCCATCTCCAGGGCCACTTTTTTCTTCCTCATATCACCAACAGGGACTAAAGACAAATAACCTGATGAGGCCACCTGGTGTGACCTCTAGCAGCCAGTAACTTGTTAGGGAAGAGAACTGCCTGTGCCACCACCTTTCCCAGAACACTGGGCTTCTTTCCTGCCCTTTTCTACAACTCTACGCTGTGTCAGCTGTACAGCTGCCCCCCGCCACCCTGCTTCCTTTCAGCCTCCATCAGGGAAGAGATAGTAAAAATAATCACAGTCAAGTAATTCAAAACAAAACAAAATGCAACTGTTAAAGCCAAGTCTACCCCATAACTTTAAAGGCCATCATAGGTCACTGCCAGTGTCTATTTTTGAAGGGTTGAGATGGACAGATTTCCCAAAATGCGTATCTTTTGCTTTCAGTTCTAACAAATGTTCTATTAGCTAAAATGTGTTGTACTCCACAGAGTGTTGGGCTCGTAATTCTTCTTCTTCTTCTTCTTTTTTTTTTTTTTTTTTTTTCTTTGAGACGGAGTTTCATTCTTGTTGCCCAGGCTGGAGTGCAGTGGCGCAATCTTCACTCGCCACAACCTCTGCCTCCTAGGTTCAAGCGATTCTCCTGCCTCAGCCTCCCGAGTAGCTGGGATTATAGGCGTGTGCCACCACGCCCAGCTAATTTTGTATTTTTAGTAGAGATGGGGCTTCTCCATGTTGGTCAGACTGGTCTCAAACTCTCAACCTCAGGTGATCCGCCTGCCTTGGCTTCCCAAAGTGCTGGGATTACAGGCATGAGCCACCGTGCCTGGCTGGGCTCATAATTTTTATTCTAGTTCCAGCTTAGAGGAAGGCCTGGAAGGAGGGTAGGGCAACCAAGGAGAAACTATTTTACCTAAAGCCCTATACCTCCCCATTCCCAGTGCTGCTTATTTGCGCCTCTTCCGCCCACTCATTTCTGTTCCACCTGCCCCTTTACTTCTTAAGCAGCATCCTCATCCTTCTTCCTCTTCAGTTCTTATGCTGAAACTCCTGTTATCTCATAATCACGTTGAATGTGCTCATTGGTTGGTTGATTTTTTGAAGTCTAGTTTAAATCCATTTAATTTCAGACCTGCAAAGACTCTATCCATGTGGTTATTTGGAAATACGATAAGTTAGTAGTTAGTATAGAGGGTTCTCCCACTTACAAATAGAGAAGAGTCTTACATTTCATATTCACAGAAAGTTTTCCTGCATTCAAAGACTTGTCACTGGACCCAAGCCACATGTGTAGTTGGGGTCAACATGACTATCACTGAACTCTGCTCATAATCCTCCTCTACTCTTGTCTAAAGGAATTCAACCCCACATTTAAATCTTGTCAGCTTCATAGTTGTTGGCTTTGCTGTGGCCTACCCTCCCTATTTTCATTCAGATTCTGAGCCCTGGATAAAATGCACTGAGAGTCTAACCCTCTCCACCCCTCTGCCTCTCTAGCGGATGCAGTGGTGCAGTATGACGTGGAGCTGATTGCACTAATCCGAGCCAACTACTGGCTAAAGCTGGTGAAGGGCATTTTGCCTCTGGTAGGGATGGCCATTGTGCCAGCCCTCCTGGGCCTCATTGGGTATCACCTATACAGAAAGGCCAACAGACCCAAAGTCTCCAAAAAGAAGCTCAAGGAAGAGAAACGAAACAAGAGCAAAAAGAAATAATAAATAATAAATTCTAAAAAACTTCTTTGCATTCTTCATCTGATACTTTCTGAGACTGCCTTTGAAAGTGGGAATGAGGTAAAGGGCTGAGGAAAAAAGCATTCTTAGTTGCATCTTGCCTGGCATGGGGGTGCTTGGAGGCCCTGGATCACCTCTTCCCCTGGCCTCTTCTTGCTGTCCTAACTGACTTTAAGGATCTGGTCTTGAGTCTTCCCATAGGATCTCTAAGTCCTTAAGGTATGGGTTTTGGCTCTCATGGCGCCCTGATTCTGAGGAGGGATGCTTAATTGAGCAGTGAGCCTCCTGGTAGTTGCCTGGCTGTTCTCTCTATTCCCTGGGACCACAGTGTTCCTAGTGTCCTCAAAGAGGACTGCTCTGTCCAATATGGAAAAGATACAAGGAGCTCATAAACTCCATGGAAATTTTTAATAGCAACATCCATACATCTCTCAAAAAAAAAAAAAAAATCTCAAGGAGTTGAAAGATTTTTTTCCTTAGATCACAGGTTGTGGAAGATCACGTGGGCTGCTTCAATTACATTTTAAGTGGTTGGATGTTGTTTATCACCTGGATGGGCTATAGGTATGGACAAGGGCTGGGGTAAATTGCTTTGATAGTTGACTATAAAGAGTGGGTTGAGCTGGCTCAGCACTTCGTCACTCACTGAGATGCCATCCAAGTACTGCTTCAGCATCTCCCGCAGCTTTCCATTGATATCTAGCAGCTGGGCTCGTCTGTGTTGGAGGCTCAGTTGCTCCAGTTTCACTTTGTTGTACCTTTTCCAGAAATTCTCCATTCCTGTGTAGTCCACCATCACCTGGGAGTGGAGTTGTAGGGAGGTGTGCAGCGAGACCCACTAGCAAATGCTGCCCAATGCCCCACCATCCCCCAGCCTTTACCTTGGCAAGCTCCTCAGTAAGCTCTTCTAGATTATTCTCCTCAATCCCCTCCTGCTCCTTAGGAGTCAATACTGATGAATAAAAAGGCAGCACCTTTTCTTCCTCAGTTTCAAATTTCCTACATATTTCAGCAAGTTTAAGGATCTTTTCACCCTATTTGAAGCAGGAAGAGAGTTTATATTAGGAAAGGGAGTGGAGAGGGAAGCTAGTGGAGTTGGTTCCCCTGTTTGAACCCAGGGAAGCTACTCATCCAAGTGGGAAACAATAGCAATAAATACATATAGCAAATAGAGGTTACCATGTAACACACACTATTCCAAGTATTTTCTATTCTTATTGTAAAATTAATTCATAGCCTGGGAAACATAGGAAGATCCCATCTCTACAAAAAAATTTGCAAAAGCCAGGTGTGGTGGCACATGCCTACAGTCTCAGCGACTGGGGAGGCTGAGGTGGAAGAATCACTTGAGCCCAGGAGGTAGAGGCTGGAGTGAGACGAGATGGTGCCACCACACTCTGGCCTGGGCAACTGAGTGAGACCCTGTCTCAAAAAAAAAAAAAAAAAATCATTCTTTCTTTTTAATTTCTTTTTTTTAAAAAAAAAAAAAAACTCCCTTTTTTTTTTTTTTTTTTTTTTTTGACAGAGTTTCACTATTGTTGCCCAGGCTGGAGTGCAGTGGTGCAGTCTTGGCACACTGCAACCTCTGCCTCCAGGGTTCAAGCGATTCTCCTGCCTCAGCTTCCCGAGTAGCTGGGATTACAGGCATGCACCACCATGCCCGGCTAATTTTGTATTTTTAGTAGAGATGGAATTTCTCCATGTTGGTCAGGCTGGTCTCGAACTCCCAACCTCAGGTGATCCGCCTGCCTTGGCCTCCCAAAGTGTTGGGATTACAGGTGTGAGCCACTGTGCCCAGCCAAAAACTCATTCATTATTAATTCATTTCTTTTGTCTTTTCTGTCCTTTTTTTTTTTGAGACAGGGTCTTACTCTGTCACCCAGGCTGGGGTACAGTGGTGCAGTCATAGCTCACTGCAGCCTCGATGTCCCAGGCTCAAGTGATCCTCCCATCTCAGCTTCCCAAGTATCTGGGCTCACAGGCGTGTGCCACTATGCCCAGCTTTTTTTTTTTTTTTTTTTGGTAGAGATGGGCTCTCCCTATGTTGCCCAGGGTGGTCTCAAACTCTTGGGCTCAAGCTATCCTCCCACCTTGGCCTCCCAAAGTGCTGGGATTACAGGCATGAGCCACCACGTCTGGCCAATTCATTTCAATTTAAAATGTAGACCAGACGCGGTGGCTTACACCTGTAATCCCAGCACTTGGGAAGCCAAGGTGGGTGGATCGCTGAGGTCAGGAGTTGGAGAATATCCTGGCCAACATGGTGAAATCCTGTCTCCACTGAAAATACAAAAATTAGCTGGGTGTGGTGGTGCGCACCTGTATCCCACCTACTCAGGAGGCTGAGGCAGGAGAATTGCTTGAACCGGGGAGGTGAAGGTTGCAGCGAGCCAAGATCATGCTACTTCACTCCAGCCAGGGCAACAGAGTAAGACTTCATCTCAAAAATAATAATAATAATTAATTAATTAAAATGTAAGAGGGGGCTCGATGCAGTGGCTCATGCCTGTAATCCCAGCGTTTTAGAAAGCCAGGGTGGGCCATGCGCAGTGGCTCAAGCCTGTAATCCCAGCACTTTGGGAGGCTGAGACGGGCAGATCACGAGGTCAAGAGATCGAGACCATCCTGGCTAACACGGTGAAACCCCGTCTCTACCAAAAAATACAAAACACTAGCTGGGCGAGGTGGCGGGCGCCTGTACTCCCAGCTACTCGGGAGGCTGAGGCAGGAGAATGGCATAAACCCGGGAGGCAGAGCTTGCAGTGAGCTGAGATCCGGCCACTGCACTCCAGCCTGGTCGACAGAGTGAGACTCCATCTCAAAAAAAAAAAAAAAAAAAAAGAAAGCCAGGGTGGGAAGATTGTCTGAGGCCAGGAGTTTGAGCCAGCCTGGGCAACATGGCGAAACCCCCTCTCTACAAAAAATACGAAAGTTAGCCATGCATTGGGGAGGCTGAGGCAGGAGGAACGCTTGAGCCCAGGAGGCAGAGGTTGCAGTGAGCCAAGATGGCGCCACTGCACTCCAGCCTGGGAGACAGAGTGAGACCCTGTCTTCACCAGAAAGAAAGAAAGAAAAAAAAAGTAGGAAGGGGCTCACCAGGGTGGCTCACACCTCTAATCTCAGCACTTTGGGAGGCCAAGGCAAGAGGACTGCTTGAGGCCAGGAGTTCATAACCATCCTGGGCAACACAGTGAGACCCCATCTGTAGAAATACATAAATAAATAAATTAATTTAATGTAAGAGGGGAGGAAACATGGAATAAAAAAGGTATTCCAAGTGTCCACTCAGCCGGGAAGCAGGAAGAAGCCTTCGCTATCCTTTCCAAATCCCTTTAACCTTGCAGGGAGCCAGGTTCCTTGACTTTGTTCTGACTGTCCTCTCCCTTATGTTACCTTATCAACAATCTTTCTCAGGGCCTTGAGGGTGGCATTACTTTCCAAGGTGAGTTTGACTAAGTTCTTCTGGGATGCTGCCCGGGCCTGAGTCCTTTGGGCCTTAAGTTTTCGCAGTTGTACAAGGACCAATTCCTTGTCGTTACGGATATACCGGTTCTCATCTTCACTCTCACGGCTGTGTATCATGATCTTGCCTTTTGAAATAGTTATGGCATCCTAGAGGAACAGATTAGGGGAAACACTTGGCCAAATGAGGGTCTTCAGTGAGACAGGTAAAAGGGCTGCCTGGGGACTGAAATCAGAGCATATCATCTTTTCCCAACCAATCAGTGATGAGGCCCAGGGGAAATGAGGGGAAGCAGAAGAGGGGATAATAGAGCAGTTAGAGCAGTGAGTATTTCACTGTGAGTAACTCACAGGTTAGTGAGTATACACTAACCTGTAGTTTCTGTATTTTTTTCATCTGTACTTCAATCTCTTTGGAGCTCTTCTCATCCTTCACCTGCAGGGTCTCAAAGGCAGCCTTTCGATCCTCTGTGGCATCAGTGTAATTCTTGAGTACATCCTGGAACTTTCTCCACAGATCTTCTACTATGTTCTCCAGGTGCAGCCTTAGAAAGTGCTTCTCTTCTAAATTCTAGCAAGTGACCCCAAAATAGCAAATGTTTGGAATTACCTCATTAGTGCCCTTTCACTTCCACCAGCAACCTCACCCTCTTGAACTGTTTGTAGCATAGTTTAGTACAGAGGTCTTCAATGAAAATGCCTACACAAGACCAGGCAGATGATATAAATAAGTTTTGTGGGCCGGGTGGGGCCTGTGGTGAACTGGAGAGGAAATGCTGCATTTGGGAAGAGGAGGGGCAGCCACTGAGCTCCACATGAGCCTTGCCATTTGGAAATGTGGCCCAGTGTTGCCAGATCTTTAAAATTTTCAAGGGAAGCTGAAAATTTGGATGTTTTTATGAAATCTCCAATTTTCAAGTGTAAGATGCTTATTCAAAAAATTTTATAAAACACTATGGGATAAATAAAAACAAAGAACTCCATACCCAAACCTAGGTCTGTGGGCTGCCTAAGTTTGCAACCTCGAGGACAATGGAAAGCACTTTGGATCAAGGGGCAGGAGACCTAGATTCTCCTGGTTCTACCACAGACCAGCAGCATGACTTTGGCAGGTCATTTTACCTATTGGGCCTTACTTTCTTCATCTGAAAATCACAGGGGTGAAGCCAGATGATCTCCTTGGTGCTTTTTAGCTCTAAAATGCATTCCCTTGACATTTTAGAATGGTCCTCCCTCCCAACCAATTTTCACAAAATTACAAAAAGCAGTAGGGATACCTACAGTGGCAATAGATATTTTATTCACTGTGTTGGCTAAAGGGGTCTCTTCTACCTCTAGTAGCCTTGAGCATTTTAATTTTTTAATTTTTTAATTTTTTTGAGAGAGGGTCTCGCTCTGTCACCCAGGCTGGAGGGCAGTGTTGCTATCACAGTTCACTACAGCCTCCGGCTTCTGGGCTCAAGCGATCATCCTACCTCAGCCTCCTAAGTAGCTTGGACCATAGGCACACACTACCACGCCTGGCTCTTTTTTTTTTTTTTTTTTTTTGGTTGGGGGGTAGAGATGGCAGTCTCTCTGTGTTGCCCAGGCTGGTCTTGAACTCCTAGTCTCAAGTGATCCTCCTGCCTTGGCCTACCAAGGTGCTGGGATTACAGGTGTAAGCCACTGTTCCCAGCCTCCTTGAGCATTTTTCTATCACCTCCTTCCACTTCTTGTCTATCTACTCTCCCTCCGTACCATGTTTTTGAGATCATTCCACATGCTCTGGAACTCCAGCTTGCTTTCATACTCAGAATCTATATAGTTCTGCTCCATGGCCATGAAGATATCTTGTAGATAGTGAATCTCTTTCTCATGTTGGTCAATAATTGTCTTCCTGTAGGAGACAAGACACTGTCCCTGCTCTGAGGGATACAGGATATTGACCAATAATGACAATTCAAAGCAGTATGTAATAAATCTATGTGAATGGTACAAACTCTCAGGTACTGATGGAGAACAGAGAGAGGGAAGGCTCTATTCTTTTTAGGACTAGAAAGAATGAATACAGTTATTTTATTTTGATTTCTGAATGGGTAATACATTCATGTACTTTCAAAAAAGTACAAAAGGTTACAGTGAGAAGTCTCTCTCCCATCGCTGTTCCCTGCCAAATGGGTAGGATTTTGATAGTTGAAAATAGGTAGTTGGGGCCGGGCGCGGTGGCTCAAGCCTGTAATCCCAGCACTTTGGGAGGCCGAGACGGGCGGATCACGAGGTCAGGAGATCGAGACCATCCTGGCTAACACAGTGAAACCCCGTCTCTACTAAAAATACAAAAACTTAGCCGGGCGAGGTGGCAGGCGCCTGTAGTCCCAGCTACTCGGGAGGCTGAGGCAGGAGAATGGCGTGAACCCGGGAGGCGGAGCTTGCAGTGAGCTGAGATCCCGCCACTGCACTCCAGCCTGGGTGACAGAGCCAGACTCCGTCTCAAAAAAAAAAAAAACAAAAAAAAAAAAAAAAAAGAAAATAGGTAGTTGGTAAAAGGAATTTGAGGAGTTAAACTTAAAAAGAAGAAAAAAAAAAGAGTTATTTTAAAAAAGTAAAACAATAACTTAGCCAGGTGAGGTGGCACGCACCTGTAGTCCCAGCTACTGGGGACACTGAGGCAGGAAAATTGCTTGAACCCAGGAGGCAGAGGTTGCAGTGAGCTGAGATCGCACCACTGCACTCCAGCCTGGACGGCAGAGCACGACTCCGTCTTGAAAAAACAAAACACAATAAAAATAAATAAAGAAAGAAAAAAATAGTGAAAGAAAAAAGAAGAAAGTGGGTGGTGAAGGCACACAGATAGGGGGCCTGATGTAAGTAAAGGGAAGCTAGAGCTGCAAACTTAAGCCAGAGTTTGTTTAAAAGGAACCAAGATATTCTTTGCTGGGGGTCCTGTGATAATCAATGTGGGATGCTCCAAGATACTAGCCACTTGCTTACAGGCAACTCCTTGACACAGACTCTGGACACTCCCCTGGATTCAATTCCCCATCTTCTCTTAGGCCCCCATACCTTTCTGTCTCAAACTCCTTGGTTAGGGCTTCCAGCTCCATGTTGTAACTTTCCTCCAGGAGACTGAGCCGGTGCCTCTGCAGGGCCAAAAGCTGGTCAACATTGTGCAAGTGGCTGCGCAGGGCACGGGCATACTGCTCCTCAGCTTCGGACAGATCTTTAGCTAAAGACTAGGCCAAAAAGAGAGAGTTACCATTCCAGCTGAATGGCATCTGTGTGAGAAAATAAAAATATATTCAGCTTGCAGTTTTTTATTTGTTCCTACTGCCAATTTGGCTTTAAGAATGCTAGTTGTCCTCCTCACTCGTGTAAAGCAAGAGTGATGGCAAGAGCTGAGCAAGGTGGCTCGCATCTGTAATCCCAGCATTTTGGGCAGCCAAGGTGGGAGGATTACATGAGCCTGGGAGCTCAAGACTAGCCTGGGCAACACAGTGAGACCCCCCAATCTCTACAAAAAAAAAAAAAAACAAAACACATAAAAATTACCCAGGCTGTAGTCCCAGCTACTCACAAGACTTGGGCAGGAGGATTGCTTAAGCCCAAGAGATCAAAGTTGCAGTGAGCTGAGATCATGCCACTGCACTCCAGCCTGGGTGACAGAACAAGACCCTGTCTCAAAAAAAAAAAAAAAAAAGGCCGGGCACAGTGGCTCACACCTGTAATCCCAGCACTTTGGGAGGCCAAAATCCCAGCACTTTGGGAGGCAGGCAGATCACAAAGTCTGGAGTTCAAGACCAGCCTGACCAACATGGCGAAGCCCCGTCTCTAGTAAAAATACAAAAATGCCGGGCGCGGTGGCACAAGCCTGTAATCCCAGCACTTTGGGAGGCCAAGGTGGGTGGATCATGAGGTCAACAGTTCGAGACCAGCCTGGCTAACACGGTGAAACCCCATCTCTACTAAAAATACAAAAAAAAAAAAAAAAATCCGACCATGGTGGCAGGCGCCTGTAATCCCAGCTACTTGGGAGGCTGAGGCAAGGAGAATTGCTTAAACCTAGGAGGCAGAGGTTGCAGTGAGCTGAGATTGCGCCACTGCACTCCAGCCTGGGTGACAGTGCGAGACTCTGTCTCAAAATAAATAAATAAATAATAAAAATACAAATATTAGTTGGGTGTGGTGGCGCGTGACTGTAATCCCAGCTACTCGGGAGGCTGAGGCGGGAAAATTCCTTGAACCCAGGAGGCCGAGGTTGCAGTGAGCTGAGATCATGCCACTGCACTCCAGCCTGGGCAAGAGAGCGAGACTCCGTCTCAAAGAAGAAGAAGAAAAAAAAAAGTGATAGCAAGGAGCCCCATGAAGCCAGCCAGTGTCCTGTGGATGACTAACATTTACAGTGATGTAGCCACCCCTGAAAGGGATCAGGGATTCTTGGAGAAATGAGTGCTTTGAGGTCTGATGCAGAAAATGAGTTGACCCTGGGGTATCTTTTTTTTTTTTTTTGAGATGGAGTCTCGCTCTGTCACCAGTCTGGAATGTGGTGGTGTGATCTTGGCTCATTGTAACCTCAGCCTGCTGGGTTCAAACGATTCCTGCCTCAGCTTCCTGAGTAGCTGGGACTACAGGCACCTGCCACCACGCCCAGCTAATTTTTTACATTTTTAGTAGAGACAGGGTTTCACCATGTTGGCCAGGATGGTCTTGATCTTATGATCCGCCTGACTCGGCCTCCCAAAGTGCTGGGATTACAGGCATGAGCCACCGCTCCAGGCAGAACCTGGAGTATCTTATCATAAAAGATAGCAAAGAAGCTATCAAAGACCAAAAGGGTCATGTCAGAAGGACCCAGGAACCAACATGAAGTGCCTCACTGAGGCAGATTTTCCAAAGAAAATCACAGCAATATCTCCCATCCTACGATTCTCTGCTATGTGACCTTGCCACTCCCCTATCAAAAGGTGGTGTCTCTTCTTCCAGCTCCTTGAATTTGGGCAGACCCTATGACTACATGGGTCAATAGAATACGGTGGAAGTGACACTATGCCAGTCCCAGGCATAACCCTTGGCTGGCCTGGCAGTTTCTGCTTCCTGCCCCTTAGAATGCTTGTTCTTAGGATGATCCCCCAGGAGCCTAACAGTCATTCTGTGAGAAGCCAAGTGCAATGAATTTTTATTTATTTATTTATTTTTATTTTTTATTTTTTATTTATTTATTTTTTTGAGATGGAGTCTTACTCTGTCACCCAGGCTGGAGTGCAGTGACACCATCTTGGCTCACTGCAACCTCCGCCCCCCAGGTTCAAGTGATTCTCCTGCCTTAGCCTCCCGGAGTAGCTGGAATTACACACTACACCCAGCTAACTTTTTGTATTTTTTAGTAGAGATGGGGTTTCACCATGTTAGTCAGGCTGGTCTTGAACTCCTGACCTCGTGATCCACCCGCCTCGGCCTCCTAAAGTGCTGGGATTACAGGTGTGAACCACCGCGCCCAGCCAGAAGGTTTTTTTTGTTTTGTTTTTTAATCAGTTATCACTGGAGGATACCAGACAACCAATTTTTTAAAAAACTGTTAAATAAAGGCAAGAGAAATAATCAAGCATTTATCTTGCTTTTCCTGTATAAACTATAGCTTTGAGTAATTGAATAGAAAATGAGGGGAAGTATCTCTTTTCAGAAATACTCAAGCTAATGAACAAAAAATGGGCCGGGCGCGGTGGCTCAAGCCTGTAATCCCAGCACTTTGGGAGGCCGAGACGGGCGGATCACGAGGTCAGGAGATCGAGACCATCCTGGCTAACACGGTGAAACCCCATCTCTACTAAAAATTACAAAAAACTAGCCGGGCGAGGTGGCGGGTGCCTGTAGTCCCAGCTACTCGGGAGGCTGAGGCAGGAGAATGGCGTGAACCCGGGAGGCGGAGCTTGCAGTGAGCCGAGATCCGGCCACTGCACTCCAGCCTGGGTGACAGAGCAAGACTCCGTCTCAAAAAAAAAAAAAAAAAAAAAAATGAACGATACTATTAGAAAATCAGGCCAGACACAGTGGCTCACACCTGTAATCCCAGATCTTTGGGAGGCTGAGGCAGGAAGATCATTTGAAGCAAGGGTTTGAGGCCAAGAGTTTGAGAATAACCTGGGCAACAGAGTGAGGGCCCTATCTCTATTTCTTTCTCTCTCTCTCTTTTTTTTTTTTTTTTTTTCCTTACTGGATCACTACATCTAGACCCCATCTCTATTTCTTTTTGTTTTGAGTCAGGGTCTTGTTCTGTCATCCAGGCTGGGTCAGGTGTCATGATCACAGCTTATTGTAGCCTCAATCTCCCAGGCTCAATTGATCCTCCACCTCAGCCCCCTGAGTAGCTGGGACTACAGGCACACACTACCATGCCCAGCTAATTTTTAAGTTTTTTTTAAACAGGGTTTCACCATGTTGCCCAGGCTGGTCTCGAACTCCAGGGCTCAAAGGATCTGCCTGCCTCAGCCTCCCAAAGTGTTGGGATTACAAGCATGAACCACTGTGCCTGGCCCCATCCCCATTTCTAAAATACAATTTAAACATTTTAAAAATAAGCATTTTTGCATCTCCCAATGATTTAATGGATCAACAGCTGCTAACATCACAAAAAGAGAGCTAGACAATATGTGTCTCTTGATACAACATCGCTAAGCATCTAAATCCAATTACCCAAATAAAAATACAGAGGAAAAAGTAATGTGGTAAACTGCAATACAGAATACTATGCAGTTGTAAAATAAGAAGCTCTTTACAGGAAAATATGGAACAATCTCATATATATGAGCACAATCTTGGCTCACTGCAACCTCTGCCTCCCAGGCTCATGTGATCCTCCTACCTCAGCCTCCCCAGTAGCTGGGACTATAGGCACATGCCACCACACCCAGCTAATTTTTATATTCTTAGTAGAGACAGGGTTTTACCATGTTGCCCAGGCCGATCTCGAACTCCTAGGCTCAAGCAATCCACCTGCATTGGCCTCCTAAAGTGCTGGGATTTCAGGCATGAGCCACCGTGCCCAGCCTCCAAGATACATTATTAAGTGAAAAAACCAAGGGGCAGAATAGTATATAATATGATCATTTATGTAAAGAAAAAAGAAAAAAGATTTCCTTATGAAACTAGAATTATTGGAAGGAACACTGGGTACCTGGAAGGCACTGGTGGGGAGGAACTTTTCTCTATATAACCTTTTTTTCTTTTGGATTTTGAATAATGTGAATGTACTACCTTCAAAAAAGTAAAACAAGATTAAACAGAAAAGCATTTATGGAATTGCCCACATGATCCAGGCACCTTGAGTCCACTCACTGTAAACTACCATGACCTCTACACAGAGATAGCTTTTACCTTATATGTTTACAATGATAAAAGGATCCTATGAAATAGGTTCTGATGATGGAAGACTATTCACTCACTGAGCAAATGTTTACCTAACCCCTGCTATGTACCAGCACTGTGCAGGATGTTCAGGATTCAGAGATAAAAAGATATGCCCACTGCTCCCAAAGGAGCTTACAGTCTAGTAGGAAGAGTTACATAAATAGAAAATCACAACATAACATGGAAATTGCTATAAGGTTGATGATTTATTGAGTGACAATGAATATAAAGGATTGAGTGCCTACATATGACTAAGCACTGGGAAAGCCTTCACCAAAGAGATGTCGTTTGTATCAACTCTTGAAGGAGGAATGAAAGTTTACCAGGATGGTCGGGCTCACTCCTGTAATCCCAGCACTTTGGGAGGCTGAGGCAGGTGGATCACCTGAGGTCACGAGTTCCACACCAACCTGACCAACATGGTGAAGCCCCATCTCTACTAAAAATACAAAAATCAGCCAGCATGGTGGCGCACACCTGTAGTCCCAGCCACTCAGGAGGCTGAGGCAGGAGGATCACTTGAACCTGGGAGGTGGAGATTGCAGTGAGCAGAGATTGCACCACTGCACTCCACCCTGGGCAACAGAATGAGACTCCATCTCAGAAAAAAAAAAAAAAAAAAAAGGGCAGAGTGCAGTGTGGTGTATAATCCCAGCATTTTGGGAGGCTGAAGTGGGCAGATCACTTGAGGTCAGGAGTTCAAGACCAGCTGGCCAACACGATGAAACCCTGTATCTACTAAAAATACAAAAATTAGCCGGGCGTGGTGGCGTGCACCTGTAATCCCAGCTACTTGGGAGGCTGAGGCAGGAGAATCGCTTGAACCCGGTAGGTGAAGGTCACAGTGAGCCAAGATCGCTCCACTGCACTCCAGCCTGGGAGACAGAATGAGACTCCGTCTCAAAAAAAATAAATAAATAAAAATAAAAATAATAAGAAAGTTTGTCTGGACGACTGGAGAAGAAATGGAGATGAGAATTCCAGACACAGGGAATAGCATATGCAAAGGCACAGGTAAGAAACAAGGCTGGCTGTATGAAAAGTACAGGTGGGCAGAGGCCGGGTGTGGTGGCTCACGCCTGTAATACTCAGCCTGGGCAACAAGAGCGAAACTCCATCTCAAAAAAAAAAAAGTACAGGTAGGAACCAGATCATGAAAGGCTTTGATGTTCTTACTATGGAGTTTGGATTTTTTCCTGTAGATGGGGGAACCACTAAGATTTAAGCAGTGGAGTGACAGGATTAGATTTCTGCTTTAGAAAGATAACCCTAGTACTCATGCCTATAATCCCAGCACTTTGGGAGGCCGAGGTAGTTGGATCACCTGAGGCCAGGAGTTAGAGACCAGCCTGGCCAACATGGCGAAAACCCGTCTCTACTAAAAATGCAGAAATTAGCTGGACACGGTGGCATGCACCTGTAATCCCAGCTACTCAGGAGGCTGAGGCAGGAGAATCACTTGAACCTAGGGGGCAGAGGTTGCAGTGAGCCAAGATTGTGCCACTGCACTCCTGCCTGGGTGACTCTGTCTAAAAATAAAATTAATAATAATAATAATAATTGTAGTAGTTCTGCAGAGAATCTAGAGGCAGTTGAATGTGAAGGGTGGAAAACAGGAAACAAATAGTTTAGGTTAGAGATGATGCCCAGGTCTCAACTACAGGAGGACAGTGGAAAAGGACAGCAGGGTATAGCTTTGAAAACTACTTTAAAGTAGACAACTTATACAACACTTAGTAACAGAGGTCAGGGTCAGATGCAAAATCTAGGATGGATTGGGCCCAGTGGCTCATGCCTGTAATACTAGCACTTTGAGAGGCCAAAGTGGGAGGACTGCTTGAGGCCAGGAGTTCAAGACCAGCATGGGCAACGTAACGAGACTACATCTCTACAAAAAATGTAAAAATTTGTTAGATGAGGTGGTGTGCACCTGTGGTCCCAGCTACTCCAGAGGGTGAGGTGGGAGGATCAGCCTGGGCAACACAGTGAGACCTTGTCTCTACTAAAAATTAAAAAATAATTCTAAAATTTAGCAATCATAAGCTGGGCGCGGTGCCTCACGCCTGTAATCCCAGCACTTTGGGAGGCCGAGGCGGGCAGATCACAAGGTCAAGAGTTCAAGACCAGCCTGACCAATATAGTGAAACCCCGTCTCTACTAAAAATACAAAAGTTAGCTGGGCGTAGTGGTGTGCGCCTGTAATCTCAGCTACTTGGGAGGCTGGGGCAGGAAAATCACTTGAACCCGGGAGGCGGAGGTTGCAGTGGGCCAAGATGGCACCACTGCATTCCAGCCTGGGCGACAGGGTGAGACTCCATCTCAAAAAAAAAAAAAAAAAAAAAAAAAAATTTAGCCAATCCTAGTGAGAGCCTGTAGTCCCAACTGCTCAGATGGGAGGATCACTTGAGCCCAGAAGCTTGAGTGTAGTGAGCTATGATTGTGCTATTGCACTTCAGCCTGGACAACAGTGAGACTGTCTCAAAAAATAAAATAAAATAAAATAAAATAAAGTCAGGGTAATATGTAAGATTGTCTAGCCCTAGAAAACTGGTTAAAGGGTGAGATGGCCAGACTCAGAAATCTGGGGAATGCTGAAGTTCAGAGGATGGAGAGAGGAAGATAAACTCACTGGAGTGAATGGTTTATGTCCCAGAGGTAGAAAAAATGACAGAATGGTGTCTTGCAAGCCAAAGGAGAGTTTCAAGACCCAGGGCATGACCAAGAATGTCAGTGCCATAGAGAGGTTAGGTTAGATAAAGACTAAATGATGAAAAGTAGTCACAATTCTGAACCGGTGGCCTTTACTTGAGCAGTTTCCTAGAGAAGGGTAGAAATCAGATGTTGTGGGATGCAGGGTAAAAGGGAAGTGAAGAAGTAGAGATAGTGAAGATCACTAACATTTCCACATTTAATATGTGTAGTCTTACTCAGGAATGACCCTGAAGGTGGTTAACATTAACAGTGTGTGATTTACCTAAGCAAGAACTGTTATCATAAGCTGAGAGGCTGCTGTGTAGGAAGAAGTTAATTGTGTCGGGGTGAACCTGGTCAACTACTCAGCTTCCCTTAACCCATTCATGCCTGAGGTTGCAAATATTTTTTGTGAAAAATCAGACCTTGGTGATGACCTTGAGCAGTACAAGATACATAACTCCCCAAAACTTAGCATTCCAATAATGGAACACTAGGCAATGAACACTGCTGTTCTTATCAAGTGTTTGATAACTTCCAATAAGTGTCTGAAAAAGCCTCTTAAAAATCCATAAGTTATGGGCCGGGCGCAGTGGCTAACGTCTGTAATCCCAGCACTTTGGGAAGCTGAGGTGGGTGGATCACCTAAGGTCAGGAGTTCCAGACCAGCCTGGCCAACATGGTGAAACCCTGTCTCTACTAAAAATATAAAAATTAGCTGGGCTTGGTGGTGGGCGCCTGTAATCCCAGCTATTCAGGAGGTTGAGTCAGGAGAATCACTTGAACCCAGGAGGCAGAGGTTGCAGTGAGCTGAGACCGGGCCTTTGCACTGCAGCCTGGGCAACAAGAGTGAAACTCCATCTCGAAAAAAGAAAAAAATCCGTAAGGTATAACTGGTGGGGTGTGAACTTCTAATGAATAATGGTTATTGCAAATTTGAGGACTCTTAATATATATCTCTGGAAGCTGCCCAAGGTCTGCTGAGCTTTTTCCCCAGGGGTTAGGCTATGAAAGAGAAATGTGTGTTTTCTAGAGGGGGAATACCATGTTGGCAATGTATATTTTGCTGTTACTGTGGGCTTTGTTTTGTTTACAATTGAAAAGACTCTGGCTGGGCGCAGTGGCTCACACCTGTAATCCCAGCACTTTGGGAGGCCAAGGCAGGTGGATCACGAGGTCAGGATATCAAGACCATCCTGGCCAACACGGTGAAACCCCATCTCTACTAAAAATACAAAAATTAGCCAAGCATGGTGGCACACGCCTATAGTTGCAGCTACTCGGGAGGCTGAGGCAGGAGAATCACTTGAACCCGGGAGGTGGAGGCTGCACTGAGCCGAGATCACAGCACTGCACTCCAGCCTGGCGACAGAGCAAGACTCCGTCTCAATAAATAAATAAATAAATAAATAAAAAGACTAAGGAGAAGGCAGTAAATGGAGGTAGACTATTAAAAGTAAGAAAAAAGAAGGGGTACAGAAAATCCCTTAGAAGAAAAGATAGGATGGAATCAAGAACTCAAGAACCTCCCAAGAGCATAAGGATGGCTGATTGAATTGCTTAGAAATCCAGAACTGCTCTTACCCATGGAGATCTTCTCAACCTTATCCAGGGCCACCGAAGTTGAATCAAGAGGCCAAACAATTTGGTTGAATGGAGCACTGCAGTGGGAATCAATAAACACAGGCTGGAGTCCTGGCTCTCTCACTGACTAGGTATGTGACCTTGGGCAAGTCAGTTCCCCTCTGGAACTGAGCCTTCTGACATTGAAATGAAGGTGTGGGACTCATTTCAAGTCACTGGGTGATGTCTACTGTGCCTTACAACTCTACTATTGGATAGTGCTGGTTTGGGGCAGCAGATTACAAGGAGAGTGGCTCCTCTAAGGGAGAGAGGGGTGAAAGATAGCCCCATATTCTATTTTTTATTTCTGTGAAAACCGTTGTTACCAATAGCCTGGCTTTCTCACAGCCTGTGTCTTGTGAGGGCTTAAAGATGGATTAATTCACTAGGATCATTCTATTAAGAGGTCAGGAAGCCATACTCAAGGTTTCCTTGGAAAGAGTGCCTACCTTGATGACATTGTCCTTACAGTCCACCACTCGTTCAAATGTTTGGCTGAGGATCTCAATGTCCTTATGAAGCTCTCTGGTCTTGACTTCCCTAAGGACAGTTCTCCACTGTGTGTTAATCTTATTAAGGTTCAAAGCACTGTTGTGTTCCTCCTTGGCCAGCTTGTCCTGTGTGAAGGAATAAATATACCTCCAGGAAGTCAGGGCCTTTCAGTACAACAAACAAGATCACTCTTAATTTATCAGCTGACACCTTACCCCTTTTCGATGGGAACGGCCTGATGGCATTTAGGGAGGGCAAGGGTGAATTTCCTTCAGGGTGGGAGCATCAGAGTAGGATGTTGTTTGTAATGACCCATCTCCAGGGAGAATATCAGCATTCCAGACAGCTGGGATAGCGGACAGGACCTAAGGTCCCAGTTCTGTGATTCAATAGAGACCGCCAAGCTGTATACCACGCACCCCCTCCATGCTTCGCGAACACCCCCGCCTCCCAAACAATGTTGCCTGAAATCTAAGTATATCTGGGTCTCAGGATTTCCGGAGGAGGGGAGGTCAGGATGAAAATGAGGTTTCCTCAGTGACAGGCCAGCGCAGCGGGTGGATGGGGTTGAGCAGGACATAATGCAAAAGGCCATCACCTTCAAGAACTGGCTGAGGAGCCTCTCTTTCTTTTTGGCCATCTCCTCCTCTGCCAGCAACTTCTGTTGAAACAAAAGCAGCTGCTCCTCATCGGACAGGGGGGTCTTGGCCTTTTTTTCTTTCTTAGGCATGGCGGGGCAGGGGATTGGATCCGGGAAAGAAGCTTCGGCCTGTCTCGACCC
The DNA here is from genome assembly GCF_003255815.1 of Theropithecus gelada. Lineage (NCBI taxonomy): Eukaryota > Metazoa > Chordata > Mammalia > Primates > Cercopithecidae > Theropithecus > Theropithecus gelada. The sequence continues at coordinate 8,070,080 of NC_037679.1, read as the reverse complement.
GCGTTACAGAGCGTAGAAGAAAAATGTCCCTAGAAAGGGGCCTTCCAGAACTGCCCCTGGTTGTGGGCGGTTGTGGGACCTGAGATCTCAGCTCTCGCACGAGAGAGACCCCGGACTATCAGTGAGGCTGAGCTCTCCCACGGTAAGACGCGTCTAGTCTCCTAGCAACGAGGATCTCGCTAATATAGAGAGGCAACGGCTAGAAGAGTCCATGTCTTGGAGCGCCCCCTACCCAGTGGAGGACCGCGGTCGATTTTTGAGAGGGTCCTTTTACCTCTCAAAAACCTGTCTCCTCAGTGCATTTTTTTTTTTTTTTTTTTTTTTTTGAGACCGAGTCTCGCTCTGTCGCCTAGGCTGGGCATGACCTCGGCTCACTCAACCTCCGCCTCCCCTGTTCAAGCAATTCTCCTGTCTCAACCTCCCCTCAGTGCACTTTTATAAACCTTCCTCAGACCCCGTGGGAAGCCCAAGATCGTCAAAAACAGAACCAAGAAGTCTGACCGATATGTCAAAATTAAGTGTAACTGGCGGAAACCCAGAGGTGTTGACAACAGAGTTCGTAGAAGGTTCAAGGGCTAGATCTTGATGCCCAACATTGGTTATGGGAGCAACAAAAAAACAAAGCACATGCTGCCCAGTGGCTTCCGGAAGTTCCTGGTCCACAACGTCAAGGAACTGGAAGTGCTGCTGTTGTGCAACGAATCTTACTGTGCTGAGATCGCTCACAATGTTTCCTCCAAGAACCGCAAAGCTATCGTGGAAAAGAGCTGCCCAGCTGGCCATCAGAGTCACCAACCCTAATCCCAGGCTGCACGGCAAAGAAAATGAGTAGACAGCTCATGTGCATGTTTTGTGTTTAAATAAAACTGTAAAAACTGAAAACAACAACAACAACAACAAAAACCTTTTTAAAAAAGGTAAGTGTTGGAGAGAATGTGGAGAAACGGGAACCCTCATATATTGGTGGTGGAAATGTAAAATGGTGTAGCCACTTTGGAAAACAGTTTGGCAATTTTTTTAAATGTTAAACATAAATTTACCATGTGACCCAATAATTTCACTCTTAGGGATCTGCCTAAGAGAAATGAAAGCATACATACACACAAAAACTTGCACAAGAATTTTCTTCTCTGTCTCACTCATAATAGCCCAATTGGAAAAATTAGAGACAACCTAAATGTCCATTAACATGTGAATGAGTAGACAAAATATGCTGTGTCCATACAATGGAATATTATTCAGAACAAACTACGGATACCAGCTACAATGTAGGTGAACCTCAAAAAGAATATGCAGGCTGGGCGCTCTGGCTCACACCTGTAATCCCAGCACTTTGAGGGGCCAAGGCGGGAGTATTGCTTTAGCCTAGGAGATCGAGACCAGCTTGAACAATGTGGCGAAATCCCTTCTCTACAAAAAATACAAAAGAAGTTAGCTGGGCGTGGTGGTGCACACCTGTTGTCCCAGCTACCCCAGGAGGCTGAGGTGAGAGGATCACCTAAGCCCCAGAGGTCAAGCCATAATCAAGCCATTGCGCTCCAACTGGGTGACAGAGCAGTCCTGTCTCAAAAAAGAAACAACAAAAACAAAACAAACAAACCCTTTTTTAGACTGGAGTCTCACTCTGTCACCTAGGCTGGAGCAGTGCATGATCTCAGCTCACTGCAACCTCCACCTCCCGGGTTCAAGAAATTATCCTGCCTCAGCTTCCCGAGTAGCTGGGACTACAGGTGTGCACCACCAAGGCTGCCTAATTTTTGTATTTTTAGTAGAGATAGGGTTTCACCATGTTAGCCAGGTTGGTCTCAAACTCCTGACCTCACATGATCCACCCACCTCGGTCTCCCAATGTGCTGGGATTACAGTCGTGAGCCACCATGCCCAGCCAAAAAAACCCTATGCTCGGCCGGGTGCGGTGGCTCAAGCCTGTAATCCAGCACTTTGGGAGGCCGAGGCGGGCGGATCACAAGGTCAGGAGATCAAGACCATCCTGGCTAACATGGTGAAACCCCGTCTCTACTAAAAAATACAAAAAAACTAGCCAGGCGAGGTGGCGGGCGCCTGTATTCCCAGCTACTCGGGAGGCTGAGGCAGAAGAATAGTGTAAACCTGGGAGGCAGAGCTTGCAGTGAGCTGAGATCTGGCCACTGCACTCCAGCCTGGGTGAGAGAGCGAGACTCCGTCTCAAAAAAAAAAAAACAAAAAAAAAACAAAATAAAAACTCTATGCTCAGTGAAATAAGCCAGATACAAGTGATTACATATTGTATGGCTCCATTTATATGAAATATCTGGAAAAGGCCAAGCTATAAAGACAGAAAGTAGATTACCTTCTTTCTTTTTTTCTTATTTTCTCTCCTTCTTTCTTTCTCTCTCTCTCTCTCTGTCTCTCTCTCTCTTTCTTTTTTTGGCTGAGTCTTGCTCAGTTGCCCAGGCTGGAGAGCAGTGGCACAGTCTCGGCTCACTGCAACCTGCACCTCCCAGGTTCAAGTGATTCTCCTGCCTCAGCTTCCCAAGTAGCTGGGATTACAGGCACTTGCTACCACGCCCGGCTAATTTTTGTATTTTTAGTAGAGATGGGGTTTCACCATGTTGGCCAGGCTAGTCTCAAACTCCTGGCCTCAAGTGATATACCTTGGCCTCCCAAAGTGCTAGGGTTACAGGTGTGAGCCACCGCACCCAGCCAGATTACCTTCTTTCTAACCCCCTAACCCCCAGTGGGAAATCCTAACCCCCAGTGGAATGATATTAGGTGGGGCCTTTGGGAGGTATTTAGGTTTAGACAGGTCATGAGAGTGGAGCTCCCATTATGGGATTAGTGTCCTTAGAAGAAGAGAAAGAGACTAGCATTGTCTCTCGGCTTTGTGAGGATATTGGGGAAAGACAGCCATGTGCAAACCAGGACGAGAGCCCTCACCAGACACCAGATCTGCCAGCACCTTGATCTTGGACTACCCAGGCTCCAGAGCTGTGAGAAATAAACATCTGTTGTTTAAGCCACCTAGTATATGGTATTATGTTATGGCAGCCTGAACTAAGACAATTTTCTATTATCTGTGGGAGGGGAGAGGAAGATAGTATAATAGTAAATGTGTATAAATATATATAGTAAATGTGCTTGAGGGATAATACTGGGATGTTGAAAATGCTCGAAAATGTATTTATGTTAAACAAGTTGATGAATTTGGTTTGAAAAGTCATTGAGCCAGATGCCATGGCTCACCCCTATAATCCTGGCACTTTGGGAGGCCAAGGAAGGAGGATCACTTGAGCCCAGAAGTTCAAGATCAGCCTGGGAAACATAGCGAGAACTTGTTTGTAAAAAATAAAAATAGTCTGGGCATGGTGGCTCACGCCTGTAATCTAAGCACTTTGGGAGGTTAAGGTGGGTGGATCACCAGCCTGGCCAACATGGTGAAACCCTGTAGCCAGGCGTGGGCATGGTGGCTCACACCTGTAATCCCAGCACTTTGGGAGGCCAAGGTGGGTGGATCACCTGAGGTCAGGAGTTCAAGACCAGCCTGACCAACATGGAGAAACCTTATCTCTACTAAAAATACAAAATTAGCTGGGCGTGGTGTCGCATGCCTGTAATCTCAGCTACTCAGGAGGCTGAGGCAGGAGAATCACTTGAACCTGGAAGGCAGAGGTTGCAATGAGCTGATATCGTGCCATTGCACTCCAGCCTGGGCAACAAGAGCAAAACTCTGTCTCGAAAAAAAAATAATAATAAAATAAAATTTAAAATAAAAATAAAAAGCCTGGTTGGGTGTGGTGGCTCATGCCTGTAATCCCAGCACTTTGGAAGGCTGAGGTGGGTGGATCACTTGAGGTCAGGAGTTCAAAACCAACCTGGCCAACATGGTTAAACCCTGTCTCTACTAAAAACACAACAATTAGCCCAGGTGTGGTGGCACACATCTGTAGTCCCAGCTACTTGCGTGGCTGAGGTATGAGGATTGCCTGAACCCAGGAAGGAGGTGGAGGTTGCCGTGAGCTGTGATCATGCCACTGCACTCCAGCCTGGGTGACAGAACAACCTAGTCTCAAAAAAAAAAAAGTCATCAAATTATACACTTTAAAAAAGTGAACTGGCCGGGCGCGGTGGCTCAAGCCTGTAATCCCAGCACTTTGGGAGGCCGAGACGGGCGGATCACGAGGTCAGGAGATCGAGACCATCCTGGCTAACACGGTGAAACCCCGTCTCTACTAAAAAATACAAAAACTAGCCGGGCGAAGTGGCGGGCGCCTGTAGTCCCAGCTACTCGGGAGGCTGAGGCAGGAGAATGGCGTGAACCCGGGAGGCGGAGCTTGCAGTGAGCTGAGATCCGGCCACCGCACTCCAGCCTGGGCGACAGAGCCAGACTCAGTCTCAAAAAAAAAAAAAAGTGAACTGGCCAGGTGCAGTGGCTCACGCCTGTAATCCCAGCACTTTGGGAGGCTGAGGAGGGCAGATCACCTAAGGTCGGGAGTTCGAGACCAGCCTGACCAACATGGAGAAACCACGTCGCTACTAAAAATACAAAATTAGCTGGGCGTGGTGGCGCATGCCTGTAATACTCATGACAATCATAGTCCTAGGTTCCGTAACTGGTCACGTGGTCATAGCTGGTATTAATAGCTACCTTTTTCTACTACTATCCTGTATTCCCTTTGCCTTCAGCAAGCACCTTAACAGGTGTTTACCTGTTTCTTTTCTTTTTTTTTTTTTTGAGATGGAGTCTTGCTCTGTCGCCCAGGCTGGAGTGCAGTGGCCGGATCTCAGCTCACTGCAAGCTCCGCCTCCCAGGTTTACGCCATTCTCCTGCCTCAGCCTCCTGAGTACCTGGGACTACAGGCAACCGCCATTATGCCCAGCTAATTTTTTTGTATTTTTAGTAGAGACGGGGTTTCACTGTGTTAGCCAGGATGGTCTCGATCTCCTGACCTCGTGATCCGCCCGTCTCGGCCTCCCAAAGTGCTGGGATTACAGGCTTGAGCCACCGCGCCCGGCCTTTACCTGTTTCTTTACCTGATGGACTGACTCAAAGCTTCATTTCTGAAGGCTCCGGGCCATTAGTAGTCCTGGATTGGTTTGTTCTAGTTTTCCATTTGACCTTAATCACAGGTCACAGTAATACTGAGATGACCTAAGGAATCGCCTGTAGTCTTGATATACTGATACTTACCTACACTGTGAGGTAATATTCCAATTTTTCTTTTTCTTTCTTCTTTTTCTTTTTTTTTTTTTTGACGGAGTCTCACTCTATCACCCAGGCTGAAGTGCAATGGTGCAATCTCAGCTCACTGCAACCTTGGTCTTCTGCTTCAGCTTCCCGAGTCACTGGAAATACAGGCGTGCACTACCATGCCTGGCTAATTTTTGTATATTTATTTATTTATTTATTTTTGTTGTTTGTTTGTTTCTTTTTTGAGACGAAGTCTTGCTCTGTCACCCAGGCTGGAGTGCAGTGGTGTGATCTTGGCTCATTGCAACCTCCACCTTCCCAGTTCAAGCGATTCTCCTGCCTCAGCCTCCCGAGTAGCTGGAATTACAGGTGCGCACCACCACGCCCAGCTAATTTTTGTATTTAGTAGAGATGGGGTTTCACCATGTTGGCCAGGCTGGTTGTGAACTTCTGACCTCAGGTGATCTGCCCACCTCGGCCTTCCAAAGTTCTGGGATTATAGGCATAAGCCACCACGCCCAGCCTCCAATTTTTCATTGCTAGTTAGGATCAATCACCCCAGCCAGCACAGTAACTTCTTTCTTCGCCTGCTGACTCAGAGCCATGAGGATCCCAAAGTGGCCTGGCTTCAGTCTATTCCACTTCAATGGAATCACTGTGTCTGTCTCCTGGTGGAAGCATTCTTCCCTTTGGAGCTAAGACCTCTAGGCCAGCAGAGCATGAGACTGGAAGAACAGGAAACAAAAATGTTGCTAGTGGGCCTCTAGTGGTGATTGTGCATTGTGCCATTCCCATTTCCATCCTTTAATTCCTGGACCTATGAATCCTGGCTGTGGAAGAAACAGCCCTATGTATTGAACACTGATTCAGAACATAGATAGTCTTCTAGAGATCCATGCTAAAAAAAAAAAAAAAAAAAGACGAGATCCATGCTCCAGCCTTGCAAGGTGTTGTGACCTAGCTGATAGCATAAATGTGTCTTCAAAAGGTCATTCCAGGCTGGGCGCGGTGGCTCACATCTGTAATCCCAGCACTTTGGGAGGCCGAGGTGGGTGGATCACCTGAGGTCAGGAGTTCGACACCAGCCTGACCAACATGGAGAAAACCCGTTGCTACTAAAAATACAAAATTAGCTGGGTGTGGTGGTGCATGCCTGTAATCCCAGCTACTCTCGAGGCTGAGGCAGGAGAATCATTTGAACCCGGGATGCAGAGGTTGTGGTGAGCTGAGATGGTGCCACTGCACTCCAGCCTGGGCAACAACAGTGAAATTCCGTCTCAAAAAAAAAAAAAAAAAAAAAAAAGCCATTCCATCATTCTGTCAAACCAGCTTCAAGTTGGTGGGGAACATGGTAAGACTAGTGAATTTATAAGCATGGGCCCATTGCCACACTTCATTTGCTGTAAAATGAATTCCTTGATCAGAAGCAATGCTGTGTGGAACACTATGAAGGTGAATGAAACATCCTGTAAATCCATGGATGGTAGTTTTGGCAGAAGCATTGTGTATAGAGAAGACAAATCCGGATTTGCTCGTTCTCATGTTTATTTGCCATTTGAACATCCTCTTTTGTAGTGTATCTAATCAAGTTCTTGCCAATTTTTATGTTAGATTGTATATCTTTTACTGATTTATAGGAATTCATTTTATACAGTATTCTGGATGTAAGTCTTTTATCAGTATATGTGTTTCAAATTTCTTTTCCCAGTCTATGGCTTACCTTTTCACTTTATTTTCTTTTTCAAAAATTTAATTCACATACCATAATATTCAACCTTTTTTTCACCTTTTTAATAATGTTTTGTTTGGTTTGGGCCAATAGAATATTTAAAACTTTTAATGTAGTAAATTACATGACTGTATTAGAACACGTCATGTACCCCATAAATATATACACCATGTACCCACAAAAATTTAAAATAATAATAATTTTTAAATGTAGTCAAGTATATCAGTCTTTTTCTTTAGGCTTACTATTTGGTTTTTGTATACTGTTTAAGAAATCGTTCCCAAAAAAAGATGTCTTTTTTCTATCCTAAGGTCATGAAGATAGGTTTCTACCTTATTTCTAGAGGCTTTATTGTTCTGCCTTTTACATTTATATATACAATTCACCTGGGTTGATTTTTGTTATTGTGATTTTATATATGCCTTCGAGATACTTCCTCACTGCTCTGCACTGTCGCCCCTTTTGTCATAAATCAAGTGTACATCTATGTGTGGGTTTGTGTTTGGATTTTTTATTCTATCCCATTGACCAACTTTTTTTCTTTTTTCTTTTTTCTTTCTTTTTTTTTTTTTTTTTTTTTTGAGACAGAGTCTTGCTCTGTTGCTCTGGATAGAATGCAATGGTGTAATCTTGGCTCACTGTAACCTTTGCCTCCTGGGTTCAAGAGATTCTCCTGCCTCAGCCTCCTGAGTAGCTGGGACTATAGGCACACGCCACCACGCCCAGGTAATTTTGTATTTTTAGTAGCAACGGGGTTTCACCATGTTGGTCAGGCTGGTCTCGAACTCCTGACCTCATGATCTGCCCGCCTGAGCCTTCCAAAGTGCTGGGATTACAGGCATGAGTCACTGTGCCTGGCTTTTTTTTTTTTTTTTTTTTTTTTTGAGACAGAGTATCACTCTTGCCCAGGCTGGAGCACAGTGGCAGGATCTTGGGTAACTGCAGCCTCCACCTCCTGGGTTCAAGCGATTCTCCTGCCTCAGCCTCCCAAGTACCTGGGATTACAGGCGTGCACTACGCCCAGCTGATTTTTGTATTCTTAGTAGAGATGGGGTTTCACCATGGTGGCCAGGCTGGTCTCAAACCCCGGATCTCATGTGATCCACCCACCTTGGCCTCCCAAAGTGCTGCGATTACAAGCATGAGCCACTGCGCCCGGCCTGTTAGAAAGTTTTTCTTTTTCTTTTTCTTTTTAATTTTTTGTTTTTTGGGTGTTTTTTTTTTGTTTTTTTTTTTTTTTGAGACGGAGTCTCGCTCTGTAACCCAGGCTGGAGTGCAGTGGCCGGATCTCAGCTCACTGCAAGCTTCGCCTCCCGGGTTCACGCCATTCTCCTGCCTCAGCCTCCCGAGTAGCTGGGACTACAGGCGCCCACCACCTCGCCTGGCTAGTTTTTTTGTATTTTTTAGTAGAAACGGGGTTTCACCGTGTTAGCCAGGATGGTCTCGATATCCTGACCTCGTGATCCGCCCGTCTCGGCTTCCCAAAGTGCTGGGATTACAGGCTTGAGCCACCGCGCCCGGCCGGGTTTTTTTTGTTTTTTGAGACGGAGTCTTGCTCTTGTCGCCCAGACTGGAGTGCAATGGTGCAATCTTGGTTCACTGCAACCTCCGCCTCCTGGGTTCAGGTGATTCTCCTGCCTCAGCCTCCCGAGTAGCTAAGATTACAGGTGTCTGCCACCACGCCCAGGGTAATTTTTGCATTTTTAGTAGAGACGGGGTTTCACCATGTTGGCCAAGTTGGTCTTGAACTCCTGACCTCAGCTAATCTGCCTGCCTTGGCCTCCCAAACTGCTGGGATTACAGGCGTGAACCACTGCCAAGCATGGTAAAGTTTTTCTTTATTTTTTTTCTTCCTTTCTTTTTTATGAGATGGAGTTTCACTCTTGTTGCCCAGGCTGGAGTGCAATGGCATGATCTCAGGTCACCGGAACCTCTGCCTTCCGGGTTCAAGCAATTCTCCTGCCTCAGCCTCCCGAGTAGCTGAGATTATAGGCATGTGCCACCATGCCTGGCTAATTTTGTATTTTTAGTAGAGATGAGGTTTCTCCATGTTGGTCAGGCTGGTGTTGCCCGGTAAAGTTTTTCTGCTAGATATCTTAAACATATTTTGTTAGAATTATTCTAAGGTACTTGATATTTTTATTCAAATGTAAATGGTATCTGTACAAAGTTCTGTTTGTTGCTGACATATGAGAATAAAATTGGCCAGGTGCAGTGGCTCACGCCTGTATTCCCAGCACTTTCGGAGGCTGAGGCAGGCAAATCACCTGAGGTCAGCAAATCACCTCAGTTTGAGACAAGCCTGACCAACATGGTGAAACCCAGTCTCTACTAAAAATACAAACATTAGCCAGGTGTGGTGGCGAGTGCCTGTAATCCCAGCTACTAGGGAGCCTAAGACAGGAGAATCACTTGAATCCCGGAGACAGAGGTTGCAGTGAGCCGAGATGGTGCCATTGCAGTCCAGCCTGGGTGACAGAGACTCTGTCTCAAAAATAAAATAAATAAAATGAAATAAAATAAAATAAATATAAAATAAAATGATATGAAATTGAAGCCAGCAAGTGAATCTGCCTATCTGAATGTGTTTCTGCAGAAATTTTTATTTATTTATTTCACTGTTTTGAGATAAGGTCTTGCTATCATCCAGGCTGGAGTGCAGTGGCATAATCACAGCTCAGTACCATCTAACTTCTGGGCTCAAGAGATCCTCCCGCTTTAGCCTCCCAAGTAGCTAGGACTATAGACTTGAACCTAAAAATATTTTTTATTTTATTTATTTTCTTTTTTTGAGATGGAGTCTTGCTCAGATGGAGTCAGCGCAATCTCAGCTCACTGCAAGCTCCGCCTCCCGGGTTCACCCCATTCTCCTGCCTCAGCCTCCCGTGTAGCTGGGACTACAGGTGCCTGCCACCACGCCCGGCTAATTTTTTTGTATTTTTAGTAGAGACGGGGTTTCACCGTGTTAGCCAGGATGGTCTCTATCTCCTGACCTCATGATCCATCTGTCTCGGCCTCCCAAAGTGCTGGGATTACAGGAGTGAGCCACTGGGCCTGGCCTAAAAATTTTTTTTTTTTTTTTGAGACGGAGTCTTGCTCTGCCGCCCAGGCTGGAGTACAGTGGCCGGATCTCAGCTCACTGCAAGCTCCGCCTCCCGGGTTCACGCCATTCTCCTGCCTCAGCCTCCCGAGTAGCTGGGACTACAGGCACCTGCCACCTCGCCCGGCTAGTTTTTTGTATTTTTAGTAGAGACGGAGTTTCACCATGTTAGCCAGGATGGTCTCGATCTCCTGACCTCGTGATCCGCCCATCTCGGCCTCCCAAAGTGCTGGGATTACAGGCTTGAGCCACCGCGCCCGGCCGCCTAAAAATATTTTTAAATTGGCTAATTAGAAAAAAAAAATCTTTTGTAGAGATGAGGTCTCACTATGTTGCCCAGGTTGGGAACTCTTGACCTCAAGCGATCCTCCTGCCTAAGCCTCCCAAAGTGCTGGGATTACATGTGTGAACCATTGTGCCCACCCCTCTTTCTTATAATGTCTTTATTGGATTTAATATCAAGGTTATGTTTGTCTAATAAAATGAATTGGGGAGAGTAGCCTTTTTTTTTTTTTCTGTCTTCTTTCTTTTTGTTTTCATTTTTCTTTTTGAGACAATCTCACTCTGTCACCCAAGCTGGAGTGCAATGGCACAATCATGGCTCACTGCAGCCTCAACCTCCCCTACTCAGGCACTCCTCCCAACTCAAGCCTCCCAAGTAGCTGGGACTACAGGTGCATGCCACCTGGCATGGCTAGTTCTTTGTATTTTTTTGTAGAGATCAGGTTTTACCATGTTGCCCAGGCTGGTCTCAAACTCCTGGGCTCAAGTGATCCACCTGCCTTGGCCTCCCAAAGAGCTGCTATTACAGGCATGAGCCACTGGGTCCAGCTGTTTATTTCTATTATTTGCAAGCATTTATGTCCAGTTGGCATTATTTCTTCCTTAAATGTTTGGTAGAATTCACTGGTGCCACATCTGGGCCTGGGATTTGATTTGTGTGAATTTAAAAAATAACAGCTGTATTGAGATGTAATTCACATGCCAAGCAAATCACCCACTTAAAATGTACGATTCTCGAACTTGTCTCAGAGGCGTGAAAAAAATGTACAATTGAATGATTTTTAGTTATTCACAGACTTGTGCAACCATCACCACAACCAAATTTACAACATTTAGAACATTTTCAAAGTTAGGACATAAAGAAAGCTTAGCCGCCGGGCGTGGTGGCTCACGCCTGTAATCCCAGCACTTTGGGAGGCCGAGGCGGGCGGATCACGAGGTCAGGAGATCGAGACCATCCTGGCTAACATGGTGAAACCCCGTCTCTACTAAAAATGCAAAAAATTAGCCGGGCGAAGCGGCGGGCGCCTGTAGTCCCAGCTACTCGGGAGGCTGAGGCAGGAGAATGGCGTGAACCCGGGAGGCGGAGCTTGCAGTGAGCCGAGATCGCGCCACTGCACTCCAGCCTGGGCGACTAAGCGAGACTCTGTCTCAAAAAAAAAAAAAAAAAAAAAGAAAGCTTAGCCATTAGCAGTCATTCCCCTTCTGTGGGATTTTTTTTTTTTTTTGAGACGGAGTCTCTTTCACAAAGGCTATTAAATCTATAATTAAAATATATTAATATTAAACTATTTATATATATATTAAAAATATTCCTGGTTGGGTGCAGTGGCTCATGCCTGTAATCCCAGCACTTTGAGAGGCTGAGGCAGGCGGATCACTTGAGGTCAGGAGTTTGAGACCAGCCTAGCCAACATGGTGGAACTCTGTCTCTCACTAAAAACACAAAAAATTAGCTGAGGGTGGTGACAGGCGCCTATAGTCCCAGCTACTCAGGAGGCTGAGGCAAGAGAATTGCTTGAACCTGGGAGGCAGAGGTTACAGTGAGCTAAGACTGCACCACTGCACTCCAGCCTGGGTGACAGAGCGAGACTCCGTCTCAAAAAACAAAACAAAAAAATTATAGATTTAATTAAGCATTTTCTCCTTCCTTCATGGTCAAACCCAAGTGCCTACATTTCAGGATTAGCTCTTCCCTGAGAGGTCTGCTCCACAGAATCAATGCCACCAAACAATGAGGTGCTGACTGGCACCAAACAATGATGAGGTGCTGACTGTTTGTGGCACCATGCTGGAAACAGAGACAGAGAAAGGATATAAGTTGATGGGGCACTGAATTCTGGCTCTATAGAACCCTAAAATTTAGCACCAGTTCAGAGACAAGCCTTTGAACAAGGTTAAATTCTGAATTTCTATCTTCATCTGCAAAGTGGGGTGAGTAATCCCTTCTGTATTTTTCAGGATTGGAGTGGGCCAAATGAGAGAATATGTGTAAAAGCACCTTGAAAATTGTTGTTTTTGTTTTTGTTTTTTTGAGACAGAGTCTCTGTCACGCAGGCTGGAGTGCAGTGGCACGATCTCAGCTCATGGCCACCTCTGCCTCCCTAATTCAAGCGATTCTCCTGCCTCAGCCTCCTGAGTAGCTGGGATTACAGGCCCATGCCACCACGCTCGGCTAATTTTTGTATTTTTTAGTAGAGACGGGGTTTCACCATGTTGGCTAGGCTGGTCTTAAACTCTTGACCTCAGAGATCCACCCGCCTCAGCCTCCCAAAGTGCTGGGATTACTGCACGCGGCCACACCTTGAAAATTGTAAGCCTAGGCTACAGGAGGAAACCCTGTCTCTACAAAAAGCACAAAAAATTAGCCAGGCATAGGGGCGTGCCTCTGTAGTCCCAGCCTCTTGGGAGGCTGAGGTGGGAGAATCACCTGAGCCTGGGAGGTCAAGGCTACAGTGAACCATGATAGCACCACTGCACTCCAGCCTGGGTGATAGAGTGAGACCCTGTCTTTAAACAAAGAAAGGGGCCAGGTGCCGTGGCTGCTGCCTGTAACTCCAGCACTTTGGGAGGCCGAGGCAGGAGGATCACAAGGTCAGGAGTTCGAGAGCAGCCTGGCCAACATAGTGAAACCCCATCTCTACTAAAAATATAAATTTTTTTTTTTTTTTTTTTGAGGCGGAGTCTCGCTCTGTCGCCCAGGCTGGAGTGCAGTGGCGCGATCTCGGCTCACTGCAAGCTCCGCCTCCCGGGTTCCCGCCATTCTCCTGCCTCAGCCTCCCAAGTAGCTGGGACTACAGGCGCCGCCACCACGCCCGGCTAATTTTTTTGTATTTTTAGTAGAGACGGGGTTTCATTGTGTTAGCCAGGATGGTCTCGATCTCCTGACCTCGTGATCCACCCGTCTCGGCCTCCCAAAGTGCTGGGATTACAGGCTTGAGCCACCGCGCCCGGCCTAAAAATATAAAAATTATCCAGGCATGGTGGCACGTGTCTGTAGTCCCAGCTACTCGGGAGGCTAAGGCAGGAGAATCACTTGAACCCTGGAGGTGGAGATTGCAGTGAGCCGAGATCACACCACTGCTCCACCTTGGGCAACGGAGTGAGACGTCATCTCAAAAAAAAAAAAAGATAAGAAAAGAAAAGAGGCCAGAGGCCAGGGCCGGGTGCAGTGGTTCACACCTGTAATCCCAGCACTTTGGGAGGCCAAGGCGGGCAGATCACGAGGTCAGGAGATCGAGAGACTATCCTGGCTAACACAGTGAAACCCCATCTCTACTAAAAACACAAAAAATTAGCGGGGTGTGGTGGCAGGTGCCTGTAGTCCCAGCTACTTTGGAGGCTGAGGCAGGAGAATGGCGGGAACCCGGGAGGCAGAGCTTGCAGTGAGCCGAGATCTGCGCCACTGCACTCCAGCCTGGGGGCAGAGCAATACTCAGTCTTTAAAAAAAAAAAAAAGAAAGAAAGAAAAGAAAAGAAAAGAAAAGAGGCCGGGTGTGGTGGCTCATGCCTGTAATCCTAGCACTTTGGGAGGCTAAGGCAGGTAGATCACTTGAGGTCAGGAGTTCAAGACCAGCCTGGCCAGCATGGTGAAATGCTGTTTCTACTAAAAATGTGAAAATTAGCTAGGCGTGGTGGCACATGCTGGTAATCCCAGTTATTTGACAGGCTGTGACAGGAGAATCACTTGAACCTGGGAGGCAGAGGTGGTTGCAGTAAGCTGAGATTACACCACTGCACTCCAGCCTGGTGACAGAGCAAGAGTGTCTCAAAAAAACAAGGAAGGAAGAAGACAGAGAGAAAAAACGAGAAAGAGAAAAAGAAAGAGAGAGAGAGAAAGGAAGGAAGGAAGGGAGGAAGGAAGGAAAGGAAGGAAGGAAAGGAAGGAAGGAAGGAAGAAAGGAAGGAAGGAAGGAAGGAAGGAAGGAAGGAAGGAAGGAAGGAAGGAAGGAAGGAAGGAAGGAAGGAAGGAAGGAAGAAAGGAAGGAAGGAAATTATAAAGTAGTGCTCACTTGGGCAGCACATATTCTAAAACTGGAATGATACAAAGAAGACTAGCATGGTCCCTGCACAAGGATGACATGATTTAAAAAATTCTAAAGTATGCCGGGCGCGGTGGCTCAAGCCTGTAATCCCAGCACTTTGGGAGGCCGAGGTGGGTGGATTACCTGAGGTCAGGAATTTGAGACCAGCCTGGCCAACATGGTGAAACCCTGTGTCTACTAAAAATAAACAATTAGTTGAGTGTGGTGGCATACGCCTGTTGTCCCAGCTACTCAGGAGGCTGAGGCAGGAGAATCACTTGAACTCAGGAGGCAGAGGTTGCAGTAAGCTGAGAAAAAAAATTCTAAAGTATTATTAAGGTATTATTATTGAAGAGCTGGCAATTGATTCAGCAGAGGAAAAATATAGAAATAACAGAAATCATTACTAAAGATACACAAGCATGTACAACCATAACTACATTTTTGAGCACTCGCTATGTGCTAAGCACTGTATTTTTTTTTTTTTTTTTTTTTTTTTTTTGAGATGGAGTCTCGCTCTGTCGCCCAGGCTGGAGCTCAGTGGCGCAGTCTCGGCTCACTGCAAGCTCCGCCTCGGGTTCATGCCATTCTCCTGCCTCAGCCTCCCAAGTAGCTGGGACTACAGGCACCCGCCACCACGCCCGGCTAATTTTTTTGTATTTTTAGTAGAGACAGGGTTTCACCGTGTTAGCCAGGATGGTCTCGATCTCCTGACCTCGTGATCCGCCCGTCTCGGCCTCCCAAAGTGCTGGGGGATTACAGGCGTAAGCCACCGCGCCCGGCCGCTAAGCACTGTATTAAGTGCTGTATATGAATCACCCCTCATTGATTTTTACAATAACCCTGTAGAGTGTTGCTATTATTTTTATTTTACAGATAAGAGAAGTGATGCTTAGAGGGGCTAAGTCACTCACTAAAGGTTACATGGCTACTAACTGACAGTCGGTGAGGAGGTTTGCACTATGAGAGGACTGCATTTATGGTCTGTCAGGGAAGTTGACCCTCTCCACAGGGTACCAGTTATTCAATAACCCTTATAGGCCGGGCGCGGTGGCTCAAGCCTGTAATCCCAGCACTTTGGGAGGCCGAGACGGGCGGATCACGAGGTCAGGAGATCGAGACCATCCTGGCTGACACGGTGAAACCCCGTCTCTACTAAAAAATACAAAAAACTAGCCGGGCGAGGTGGCGGCGCCTGTAGTCCCAGCTACTCGGGAGGCTGAGGCAGGAGAATGGTGAGAACCCGGGAGGAGGAGCTTGCAGTGAGCTGAGATCTGGCCACTGCACTCCAGCCTGGGCAACAGAGCGACACTGCGTCTCAAAATAAATAAATAAATTAATTAATTAATAAATTAATAAATAACCCTTATAAAGCAATCCCGCCCCTTCACCCAGATTTCTTTCTCTCTCTCTCTCCATATTTTCTCTGAACCTTTTCCCTTTTGCCCTTCGTTTATCTCTCTGTCCCCCCCCAACACACACACACACACACACACACACACACCCCTCCAGATTCTTCTCATAGCTTCACAGATCAGCTCTGGGATGGATGCAGAGGCTCCTGTTTCCATGGTGACGCGGGGAGGCTGGTACACCGCACGCCAAGTGTAGGCGAAGCAGAGAATTGGCCGAGGATCCAAAGGTGCCGGCAGTAACCAGGCTCTGGGAAAAGGGATCGATGAGAAAGCCAAGTCTGGATGACTGGACCTCCCTTGAGCTCCAGAAGGACCTCCACCCCCACCACGCCCCCTGCCCTCCCTAAGCTCCTAATTTGGAAGTCGAAGACGGGAGAATCGGGAAGAGAAGTGAGGGGGCTCCAAAGCAGAAGCCACCTCTAACTTGCTTTGAAGACAAAGCCTAATCGTCGGTGGGAAGGCTGCCCAGTGGGCGACGGCCCCCTCCCGAGGCGCCTCCGCCTCGCTCCCACCCTCTCCCGGCTCTGACCTCAGTCGGAGCCACTGGGCTCTCGGCCGGTCGCTGAAGGGGAGCTGGGTAACCAGCAGGGGGCAGAGCCCCCCGCATTAAAGGCGTGTGTGGGCCTGCTTCTCTGCTTCCACCTCGCCCCTGCCTTCACTGGGATTATTTTCAGCTGACAGGCTGCAAAGGCGCAGTAGGTGGATTTCAGAGCGGGAGATGGGTTCTGGCAGGGGCTGTGAGCTTATGAAGCGTTGGTCTTAAGCTGTGGGCCCCATTGAGGAGCCGCCTATTAAGGACCACAGAGTCAAGGGCTGAAGCAAGGGGCACTTTAACTTTTTCTGGCAAAGGTTTCTTCTGAGGTTTTTCTCGATCCACTGAAAACATTTAAAACACTCTAATTGTGAAGAGGAGGCTTATTCATTCGTTCAATAATGTTTATTGAGTATCACCTATTATTGTCATGATGGATGCATCCAGTCAAAAAAGAGTATTTACAGAAAGCTTACACACACTGATTCTTAACCTTTTTTAGGGGGCAGGGGTGTCACATATCCTTTGAGAGTATGATATAAAAAATACAGATTATATCCCAAAAAGAATGCACTATAAGCATACAAACATTTTCATGTGATTTTGGGAGCGTCATGAACCCCTGGCAGCTAATCCACGGGCCCCAGGGCATAAACCCTGGTCTATTTTGAGCCAAGCTCTGGGCTAGGCACTAGGGATGCAACAGCAAATTAGATAAGCATAGTCCCTGCCCTGCCTGGGTTCTGTAGGCAAGTGGGAGGCACAAAGAGATGCTTAAAATATAGCGCCAGTGCCTGTGCTGGAAGACCCCAAAGGAGGGCCACTTACCTAGACCCAGGGGCTTCATGGAAGGCTTCCTGGAGTGACAGGTAAGCTGAGAGACCTGAAGAAGGAGTAGGAGCTGGCCAGGCGAGGACCTGGGGAGGAGCACTTTGGGCAGGAGGGAAGCACCTGGAAAGGCCCTGAGAGGGAACAGCAGACCTGAGAAGCTGACAGCAAGCCCTCGTGGCTGGCTCAGAGATGCCAGGAGCAGGACTGGTGAGAAATGAAGCTAGAGCCATAAGTGCCATATGTAGGCCCTGGGATGCAACAGAGAACAGGCAGACAGCTGCTCTCCTCAAGGACACTGACGAGAAAGCCGGTGGTTATGATGCAGAAGTGTTAAGCTCCACATCGGGAATGAGCATTGGGTGGTATGGGAGTATGTGGATGAGCACCGAACTCAGCCATGGGGATCAGGACCAAGGCTCAGAAAGCGGGGCTCTAGATGCAGGTGAATTAGTGATATATTTAGTGTATTCAGAATACTCTCAGCCTCTGAAAACAGCTGGAGGGAAGAGGTGAGGGGAGAGGAGGAGGGAGAGAGAAGGAAGGGGAGTCACCAATACACCTTGATTTGACTGCAACCAACCATTAGGAACATCTTTTATTCTGGTGGTGAGGAGGGCTGAGTGGGGATGAGCTCAGCTCTACCTATTCCCTCTTTTATGTTGCCCAGGCTAAACTCAAACTCCTGGGCTCAAATGATCCTCTCCACTTAGCCTCTTGAGTAGCTGGGACTACGGGTGCATGCCACCACACGTGGCTGTTTTTTTTAAGTACCAGAGTTGTGACCAGAGGAAGCCTTGGACAAAAAAATGGGTGAGTAGAAAGAACAGCAAGCTGGGCCTCTTGCTCCCTGCTGTAGACCTAGGGGTGGGACTGGGAGAGCATGGGATGAGCTAGGAAAATAGGAGATGTTGTAGTGATTTATTGCTGGTGATTTCATTTAAGAAACAGTCTGAGTCGGGCACAGTGGCTCATGCCTGTAATCCCAGCACTTCGGGAGGCCAATGCAGGAGGATCACTTGAGCCCAGGAGTTTGAGACCAGCCTGGGCAAATAGTGAGATCCTGCCTCCAAAAAAAAAAAAAGAAAAAAAAACACTCATAAACAGTAGCCCCTTCTTGTCCATGGTCTTCTCTTCCATAGTTTCAGTTACACGGATGAAAAGGGGCTACTGGCCGGGCGCAGTGCCTCACACCTGTAATCCCAGCACTTTGGGAGGCCGAGGCGGGTGGATCACAAGGTCAGGAGATCGAGACTATCCTGGCTAATACGGTGAAACCCCGTCTCTACTAAAAAAATACAAAAAAACTAGCCGGGCGTGGTGGTGGGCGCCTGTAGTCCCAGCTACTCAGGAGGCTGAGTCAGGAGAATGGCGTGAACCCGGGAGGCAGAGCTTGCAGTGAGCCGAGATCGCACCACTGCACTCCAGCCTGGGCGACAGAGCGAGACTCTGCCCAAAAAATAAAAAAAAAAATAAGAAAAGGGGCTACTGTATGTCTATGTATGTGGTCTCACCTTCTGTGGTCAATCACGGTTTGAAAACATTAAATGAGGCTGGGCACCGTGGCACATGCCTGTAATCCCAGCACTTTGGGAGGCTGAGGCAGGTGGATCACCTGAGGTTGGGAATTCAAGACCAGCCTGACCAACATGGAGAAACCCTGTCTCTACCAAAAATACAAAATTAGCTGGTGTGGTGGCGCATGCCTGTAATCCCAGTTATTTGGGAGGCTGAGGCAGGAGAAAGGCTTGAACCCGGGAGGCGGAGGTTGCGGTGCGCCAAGAATACGCCATTGCACTCCAGCCTGGCCAAGAAGAGTGAAACTGTATCTCAAAAAAGAAAAAAGAAAACATTAAATGGAAAATTCCAGAAATAAACAATTCATAAGTTTTAAATTGCCACCATTCTGAGTAGTGTGATGAAATCTCACACCATCCCACTGCTGCCCGGAATGTGAATCATCTCTTTGTCCAGCGTAGCCACACTTTAGATGCTACCCACCCATTATCACTTAGTAGCCATCTCAGTTATCAGATCCACTGCCTTGGTATCGCAGTGCTTGTGTTCAAGTAACCTTTATTTTGGCCAGGCGTAGTGGCACACACCTGTAATCCCAGCTAATCCGGAGGCTGAGGCACGAGAATCACTTGAACCCAGGAGGCGAAGGTTGCAGTGAGCCAAGATCGCACCACTGCACTCCAGCCTGGGTGAAAGAGCGAGACTCTGTCTCAAAAAAAAAAAAAAACAACTCTTATTTTACTTTATAATGGCTCCAAAGCACAAGGGTAGTGATACTGATATGTCATCATAATTGTTCTAGTTTATTATTAGTTATTGTTGGTAATCTCTTACTGTACCTAATTTAAAAATTAAACTCTAAGCCGGACATGGTGGCTCATGCCTGTAATCCCAGCACTTTGGGAGGCCAAGATGGGCAGATCACAAGGTCAGGCATTTGAGACCAGCCTGGCCAACATAGTGAAATCCTGTCTCTACTAAAAATTCAAAAATTAGCCGGGCATGGTGGCACGTGCCTGTAATCCCAGCTACTCAGGAGTCAGAGGCAGGAGAATCGCTTGAACCCTGGAGGCAGAGGTTGCAGTGAGCCAAGATCACGCCACTGCACTCTAGCCTAGGCGACAGAGCAAGACTCCGTCTCAAAAAAAAAAAAAAAGAAATTAAACTTGGCCAGGCACGGTGACTCAGGCCTGTAATCCCAGCAGTTTGGGAGGCCAAGATGGGCAGATCACGAGGTCAGAGCAAGACCATCCTGGCCAACACGGTGAAACCCCGTCTCTACTAAAAATACAAAAAATTAGCCAGGCGTGGTGGCACACACCTGTAGTCCCAGCTACTCGGGAGGTTGAGGCAAGAGAATCACTTGAACCTGGGAGGTGGAGGTTGCAGTGAGCCGAGATTGCGCCACTGCACTCCAGCCTGGGCAACAGAGTGAGACTCCATCTCAAAAAAATAAATAAATAAAATTAAACTTTATCATAGGTATGTATGTATAGAATGAAAAAAAACATGGTCCATATATAATTCGGTACTATCTGCAGTTTCAGGCATCCACTGGGGGTCTTGGAATGTATCCCCTGAAGATAAGGGGGGATTATTCTAGTACTTATATGCCAGGCTCTGTCCTAAACACTTAGCAAATATTACCTTATAACACTCCTAGGAGATAAGCATGGTCCTCATTTTACATATGAGGCATGGTCAGTAACTTGGCAAGGTCAAGCAGCAAGTAAGTGACAAAGCCACTATCTGAACACAGGCAGTCTGGCTCCAGAGTTTGTGCTTTCACTACCAAACTGCACTACCTCTTGAGAGGGAAGGCCTTTGCAAAGGCAATGAATTGAACCTGAATGTCCCACACAAGACATGAGAATTCTACCACTCCACCTCCTGGGGACACTCATAAGGTACAAGGAGCACCTGCTACTATGAAGAGGTCCTGGGGAAGTGGCAGGAGCCATGGGGGAATGGTTGAGGCCTAGCAACTGCAGGGAGCTGCTGGAGACCAAGGCCTAGAGGCCTAGGACTGGAGAGGGGCAGCTAGTTAAGAGACAAGGTCAGGCCGGCGTGGTGACTCACACCTATAATCCCAGCACTTTGGGAGGCCAAGGCTGGTGGATCACCTGAGGTCAGGAGTTGGAGGCCAGCCTGGCCAACATGGTGAAACTCTGTCTCTACTAAATACAAAAAATTAGCTGGGCGTGGTGGTGAGTGCCTATAATCCCAGCTATTCAGGAAGGAGGCTGAGGCAAAAGAATCGCTTGAACCTGGAAGGTGGAGGTTGCGGTGGGCCAAGATTGCGCCATCGCACTCCAGCCTGGGCAACAAGAGTGAAACTCCGTCTCAAAAAAAAAAAAAAAAAAAAGAAACAAAAAAAGAGATAAGGTCAAGTTGGGCATGGTGACACATGCCTGTAGTTCTAGCTACTTGGGGGCTGAGGCAGGAGGATCGCTTGAAGCCAGGAGTTTAAGGCTGTAATGTGCTATGATTGCACCTGTGAATAGCCACTGCATTCTAGCCTGGGCAACACAGTGAGACCCTCCCCCGACATTTCCAAATATTAAAAAAAAGAGAGAAAAAAATTGTCAGGGTATTAGGCAGCATGGAAGCTCCTACTGTCACCTATGAGATCTAGCCCTGCCTCACTTGTCAGTGTCATCTCTTGCTGCTCTCCCCTCACTCACAATTTTCCAGTCACACTGTTCTTTCCTGCCCTGGGGCCTTCTTCCTTGACGTTGCTTCTACCCTGAACCCTTCCCTATAAACATAAACATACACCTGCCCTTTTCCAGGCTGACCCCCCTCATCCTCCAGATCTCAGCCTCACTGTCAGTTCCTCAAAGAGTCTCTCTAGATTAGATCCCTTCTCTTAGTCTCTCACAGTAGTGCCCTATTATTTTCCACTGTACTCTGTATCACAATTTGAAATTATGCATTTAGTTGTGGGCTAGGTGTGGTGGCTCATGCCTATAATCCCAGCACTTTGGGAGGCCAAGACAAGAGGATTGCTTGAGGCCAGAAGTTTGAAACTAGACTGGGGAACATAGCCAAGACCCCTGTCACTAAAAAATAAATACGTAAATATAAAAATGTATAGGCCGGCACAGTGGCTCAAGCCTGTAATCCCAGCACTTTGGGAGGCCGAGACGGGTGGATCACAAGGTCAGGAGATCGAGACCATCCTGGCTAACATGGTGAAACCCCATCTCTACTAAAAAATACAAAAAACTAGCCGGGCGAGGTGGCGGGCCCCTGTAGTCCCAGCTACTCAGGAGGCTGAGGCAGGAGAATGGCATAAACCCGGGAGGCAGAGCTTGCAGTGAGCTGAGATCCGGCCACTGCACTCCAGCCTGGGCGACAGAGCAAGACTCTGTCTCAAAAAATATATATATATATAGATATAGATATAGATATAGATATTTTCAGTTGTGTTTATTCAATGCTTGACTCTTCCATTAGACTATAAGCTCTATGAGGGGAAGAATCCCTGCTATAAGCTTTGTTTCTGGCATAGTGCTGGGCACATGTAGATACTATATAACATTTTGCTAAATGGGCTTATAAATTTAGAGAAATCTTAGAAGTCTACTGGTCCAATGCTTCTTTCTTTTCACCATATGTTCAATAGGCTATTTACCTTCTCCTTGAATATTCCCATAAGCAGAGCACTCACTACTTCATCAAGAGGCTCATTTACTTTTGGAGACATTTAATAGTTAGAAAGTTCTTCTTATTGAAGAAAACTCTGATCATCTGTCACCCCTCAGTCCTAGACTGGCCCTCTGGAATTGTGTCCTTGAAATGGATGCAGACAGCTGTCCTGCTGGCCTCTCCCTCTGCCCTCAGCTTTCACTGTGCCATCTCAATAGTTCTTTCAGCTTAGGAAGGCTTGGATTCTCAACCCTTTCCTTCCCTTCTCAAGAAACTCCCTTCTCAACCTTTCTTGTCGTTCTTTTTTATTTTATTTTTATTTATTTATTTATTTTGACATGGAATCTCGCTCTGTCGCCCAGGCTAGAGTGCAGTGGCACGATCTCGGATCACTGCAACCTCCACCTGTAGGGTTCAAGCAATTCTCCTGTCTCAGCCTCCCGAGTAGCTGCGACTACAGGTGCCTGCCACCAAGCCTGGATAAATTTTGTATTTTTATTTTTATTTATTTTTATTTATTTTTTTTTTTTTGAGACGGAGTCTCGCTCTGTCGCCCAGGCTGGAGTGCAGTGGCGCGATCTCGGCTCACTGCAAGCTCCGCCTCCCGGGCTTACGCCATTCTCCTGCCTCAGCCTCCCGAGTAGCTGGGACCACAGGCGCCCGCCAACTCGCCCGGCTAGTTTTTTTTTTTTTTTTTTGTATTTTTTAGTAGAGACGGGGTTTCACCGTGTTCGCCAGGATGGTCTCGATCTTCTGACCTCGTGATCCACCCGTCTCGGCCTCCCAAAGTGCTGGGATTACAGGCTTGAGCCACCGCGCCCGGCCTAAATTTTGTATTTTTAGTAGAGATGGGGTTTCACTGTGTTGGTCAGTCTTGTCTCAAACTCCTGACCTCTGGTGATCCGCCTGCCTTGGCCTCCCAAAGGGCTGGGATTACAGGCATGAGCCACCGCACCCGGCCTCTACCCTTCTTATTTACCCTTCTCAAGAAACCCCCCGCCGGGTGCGGTGGCTCAAGCCTGTAATCCCAGCCCTTTGGGAGGCTGAGACGGGTGAATCACGAGGTCAGGAGATCGAGACCATCCTGGCTAACACGGTGAAACCCCGTCTCTACTAAAAAATACAAAAAAAAAAACTAGCCGGGTGAGGTGGCGGGCGCCTGTAGTCCCAGCTACTCGGGAGGCTGAGGCAGGAGAATGGCGTAAACCCGGGAGGTGGAGCTTGCAGTGAGCTGAGATCTGCCTACTGCGCTCCAGCCTGGGAGACAGAGCGAGACTCCGTCTCAAAAAAAAAAAAAAAAAAAAAAAGAAACTCCCTTTGGTCAGCACCAGATTTGCCATCTATTCTTATTTCCCCAGGCACTCCAGCAACTGCAATACAGATGTGGCAGGATAAGGGAGGAGAAAGTGAGAAAAGAACGCTGTTTCTTTCTCACTGTCTAACCAGATATATTTCCCAGAAAACACTATTAGTACTGACGGTTGGGTCCCCAGGCTATTCCTGAGCTAGATGTAGCATTGTTGGTTACATCCTGGGTCAAGTGGCCTTTCTGGACCCATTTAACATTTTTTTTTTTTTTAGATGGATTCTTGCTCTATAACCCAGGCTGTAATACAGTGGTACGATCTCTGCTCACCGCAACCTCCACCTCCTAGGTTCAAGCGATTCTCTTGCCTCAGCCTCCCGAGTAGCTGATATTACAAGTGTGTGCCACCACTCCTGACTACTTTTTTATATTTTTAGTACAGACGGGGTTTCATCATGTTGACCAGGTTGGTCTCGAAATCCTGAACTCGTGATCCGCCCACCTCTTAGTGGTGGATCTCAAACTCCTGACCTCAGGTGATCCGCCTGCCTTGGCCTCCCAAAGTGTGGGGATTACAGGCGTGAGCCACTGTGCCCGGCCCATTTAACATTTTGTCTCTGGGAAAAATGTGTATGGGTTCCAAACAACCAAGTTATATATAGACCCTTTAAATAACCAGCTTGCAAATTGGGAACTGCTTCTAGAGAAGTATTTAGGTAACACCGAGTGGGAGAGGGAAGGGAGAGAACAGAGTGGGCTCTCTCAGAAAAGTTTCCAAGAAGTTTTTGAAGCAAATGTAGGAAAAATGGGAAAAGTCAGACAAACCTGGGTTTAATCCCAGCTCTTCCACTTACCAGCTGTGAGTGCGTGCCTGATTTACCTAAGTTCCCCTCAGATTCCTCTCTCTAGTAAAAGAGGACAGTCATTTTTACCTCACAGAGTTGTAGGGGGCATTAAGCTAGAGACTGTATTGCCTTCAGCACAGTGCCCGGCATGTAAGTGAATGATCTGTGTTGTGATGTTTTCCAAATGAGGGTCTCTCCTCTCAAAGTGAGGTAACAGGATCTATGACCTGACGTCCCTGAACCCTGCATGCAGCTCTGGGAGCCCACGCTCATGAAAGAGAGGACTGTCCTCTGCCTTCCATAAACATTCCAAAGAAGGGAGACTAACGGGCTCCAGAGGAGAGGCTGGGAACAAAGGAGCAGGGGATCTGAGTGTCTTCAAAGACCATTGTTTCTGTAGGAACACCTATGTGTCCTGTGTGATCACTGTGACTGTGTGTGTCAGTGTGGCAATGTATGCAGGCCTGCTGCATGTCCTGCCTGTCAGTGGGACCACGGAGATTCCCCTCGTCTCTGGGGCTCCATTACTCAGCTCTCTGCGGTCCCAGGCCTTATCACTTAGCCGTCTGCCCTCTGGCCTCTTCCCTTTGTTTACCAACTTGGCTGGCTTTCTCCTCTGGAAACAAAGGAGGTGTTTAGTTCTGGGCAGTGCCTGGCTCCAGCTCCCCGCCCCCATCACCTCCCCTTTCCAGGAGGGTTGCTCCTGTCTCAGACCCCTTGGCTCTGACAGGCCCCTTCCCACAGCTCCAGGAGAGAGGAGGCTGAGCTCCTCAGTTGGCACCCCCTTTTTTCTCACCCTCTGGCCCCATTCCTGTCCCCAGAAAGGCCCCTGAAGCTTCACTCCTCTAGGCTGGAGACAGCTCCTCTCCCCATTGTCTGGCCAGGATTTGGAAGCTCTGGTTTCCATAGCAACCCCTGGGCATTTAATTAAGGGAGGAGGCCTTCATCCCTTCCAGGCTGGGCAGTTCCAAATCTCAACCCGAAAAAGGATACCCTGAGGGGGTGAGGAAGAAGTGTGTTCCTCCAGTATAGCACAATTCCGGCTTCCCCACAAAGTCTGTTATGGCTTTCCCAGCCCACCCCCTCCCAGCTGCCACCCCGATCACCACCTCATGCCAGAGCAGGCTGGGGAGGCCTTTCAAATCAGCTAGGGCAAAACCCAGGTCCCAGGCCAATAGAGGTTTCAAGGAAGGGATGCTGTGCAATTGCTGTAAGTGCCCCCCATATGCACTGTTGCTTTGTTTACTGGACTGTGGGGTCAGGGATAAGGGTGGGAGATCATTCAATGCTGGCCTACAGTCCAATTTCTTTGCCATGGAATGGGCTTTGGGGCTCTTTGATCTCCCTGAAATTGAATGTAATATGTGTAAGTTCATTATAAGGCTTTTTCCTAGGTACTGGGTACATAGCTTTCATTAGATCCTCAGGAAAGGGCTCTGTGATATCAGAAAGGCACAGCCAGCCATTTGCTGGCTGTGAGACCTCAGTCAAATTGCTTGACCTCTCTGTGTCTCTGTGTCCTCATCTATAAAGTGGAGATGATACTACTTCACAAGACTGTTGGCATCTTAGTAAGGGGTTGTTGTTAAGATAGTTATGATTACTCTGAGTGTGGGCTAAATAGTGGGTCCCCACCTTATCCATCCTATACCTACATTCCCTGGAGGTGACAGGTCTGCTCTCTCAATCGGGTGCATTCACCTCCTCCTGACTCCTTCCCTTATTCCCTCTCTGCTCCACCTCAGGCTGCTGGAAAGAGCTCCAGACACTGATGGGAAGCAGTTGCTCTCCAGAGACTCGTCACACGGTGGAATTTCCAAGCTCAGGTCACCGAGTTATCCCAGTTCCTGAAATTCTTGTCTCAGATTTCTCAGCTGTCGCTGTGACCACTTTTCCCCATTTCTGGTTAGGTCAGTTTGTGTGTGTGTTTCCTTTTCACTGTATTTTTAGTCTTTGGAAAAAATAAACACATTTCACATGCTAGCACCTTACTGATGTTTCAGTTCTCCGCAGGCGGCGGGGTGGGGCCACTTCTTCCCCTGACCTTTCTTCAACCCTGTCTCCTGTTCCCAGACTTCCACCCTCCAGCACACATCCTTACCTTCTGTTGAGAATTCCAGGACTTACCCCACCCTCCTCCCATCTCTCTGTCTCTCCTGTCCCCTCAGTACTGAGTATATCCCTACGTAAGCTGGACTGATATATGCAGATTGTGACACAATTCTGAGTCTCTGGGTTCCTTATCCTTTTTTTTTTTTTTTTTGAGACGGAGTCTTGCTCTGTCGCCCAGGCTGGAGTGCAGTGGCGCAATCTCGGCTCACTGCAAGCTCTGCCTCCCGGGTTCACGCCATTCTCCTGCCTCAGCCTCCTGAGTAGCTGGGACTACAGGCGCCCGCCACCACGCCCGGCTAATTTTTTTTGTATTTTAGTAGACACGGAGTTTCACCGTGTTAGCCAGGATGGTCTCGATCTCCTGACCTCGTGATCTGCCCGCCTCAGCCTCCCAAAGCGCTGGGATTACAGGCGTGAGCCACCGTGCCCGGCCCCTTATCCTTTTTATCTTGTTTCCCTTCTAGAAATTCCTCCTCCTTTTTCACTGTGACATTTTCCCCCTGTTTCAGAAAAGGCAACTCTATCTCTGCGGTTCTGGCTTGTCCCACTGCAGTAGCACCCTGATTCAAACGAGCTGTGAAGTTGTTGCCGGAAAAAGGGGTCCTCATCCAAACCACAAGAGAGGATTCTTGGATCTCGTGCAGGAAGGAATTCAGGCAAGCCACAGGGCGCAGTGAGAAGAGATAGTTGATTGAAAGCTACTCAGTTACAGAGTAGGGCATCCTTAGAAGGCAAGAGGAGGAGGCAATCCCAGCACTTTGGGAGGCCGAGGCGGGAGGATCACGAGGTTAGGAGATGAAGACCATCCTGGCTAACATGGTGAAACCCCGTCTCTACTAAAAATACAAAAAAATTAGCTGGGCGTAGTGGCGGGCGCCTGTAGTCCCAGTTACTTGGGAGGCTGAGGCAGGAGAATGGCGAGAACCCGGGAGGCAGAGCTTGCAGTGAGCCGAGATTGCGCCACTGCACTCCAGCCTGGGTGACAGAGCCGAGACTCCCTCTCAATTAAAAAAATAACAAAAAATTGCCGGGCGCGGTGGCTCAAGCCTGTAATCCCAGCACTTTGGGAGGCCGAGATGGGCGGATCACGAGGTCAGGAGATCGAGACCATCCTGGCTAACACGGTGAAACCCCGTCTCTACTAAGAAATACAAAAAATAGCCGGGCGAGGTGGCAGCGCCTGTAGTCCCAGCTACTCGGGAGGCTGAGGCCGGAGAATGGCGTGAAGCCGGGAGGCGGAGCTTGCAGTGAGCTGAGATCCGGCCACTGCACTCCAGCCTGGGCGACAGCGCCAGACTCCGTCTCAAAAAAAATAAATAAATAAAAAATAAAAAAAAGACAAAAAATTAAAAAAAAAAAAAAAAAAAAAGAAAGAAAGAGGAGGAGGAATGTGCTGACTCTTCTTCTTCTTCTTCTTTTTTTTTTTTTTTTTTTTTTTTGAGACCGAGTTTCACTCTTGTCACCCAGGCTGGAGTGCAGTGGCCTGATCTCGGCTCACTGCAACCTCCACCTCCCGGGTTCAAGTGATTCTCCTGTCTCAGCCTCCCAAGTAGCTGGGATTACAAGTGTGCATCACCACGCCCAGCTAATTCTTTTCGTATTTTTTGTAGAGACGGGGTTTCACCATGTTGGCCAGGCTGGTCTTAAATCCCTGACCTCAAGTGATCCGCCTGCCTCAGCCTCCCAAAGTGCTGGGATTATAGGCATGAGGCACCACGCCCGGTGGACTCTTCTTATATAGGGATCTTATCTATGTAAAAACTAAGCTATGTCTACCTATGGGTGGGCTGATAGCATGGCAAAATGTGTTATTCTGTTGATTTAAAGAAAACTATCCTTATTATTATTACTTTTTTAGGGCATAAGTACATAAAAGCATAACTATGACTATCTTACAAGCATAATTGTTATGCAGTCTCAGGGTATCCAGATATTCTGTTGTGATAGGAGTTTGTCCTTGCAGGCATTATTAAGCTGCTTCCTTAGTCATAAACATCTTATGACCATGGGTTGTGACTGGCAAGGAATGTGCCTTAATAGTTTTATTTTTATTTATTTATTTATTTATTGAGACAGGGTCCATTCTGTCATTCAGGCTGGAGTGCAATGGCGTGATTTTAGCACACTGCAGCCTCTGCCTCCTGGGTTCAAGTGATTCTCCTGCCTTAGCCTCCCAAGTAGCTGGGATTACAGGCGCCTGCCACCACGCCCGGCTCATTTTTGTATTTTTATGGAGATGAGGTTTCACCATGTTGGCCACGTTGGTCTCTAACCTCTGACCTCAAATGATCTGCCCCCCTTGACTTCCTAAGGTGCTGGGATTACAGGTGTGAGCCACCGCGCCTGGTCCATGCCTGGCTAGTTTTAATATGGAGTTGATTTTAAAATGGTGTCACCCTGGTTCTCCTATGCTGTTTCCCTAACAGAGTCAGATGAACCCAGAACCCTGTACCCCACCAATTATGTTTAGGTTTCATCATTAATACAATAGTATTATATTTAGTAGAGTTGCAGAAAGGTATACATGAGATCATACAAGGAGGGCACTGTAGGGGCTACGAGAAACTTTTCCCTTCTTCCTCTAAGGGTTCGCTGAAAAATCAAATCACAAAAGGCAAATTAATTGGAGGAAAAGCATACAAATGTATTTAACACATGTACATGAGGAGAATCATGGTGATTGCCCACTCCCTGATGGGATTCAGGAGCTTGTATACCATCCTGGCAAAAGAGGATGGGAGGCAGAAGAGGAATTCTGTTGAGGAGATTTCTACGGAGAAGGAATGCATCCGGGAAACAGAAACTAACCTGTACATTATCTTGCGAAAGGGTCTGTTCAGGTGTGGTTACTTACATTCTTGTTCTTACAGAAAGGGGAAGAAAAAACAGTGGTTCCTTTTGGTGGGTCTGGATCTTAGGCAGATAAAGGAAGTTCACTTTGGGAGACAGTGGGTGGGGAGAGGGTCAGAGACACCTTGAAGCTTCTTCGGTTCAGCATGACAAAACACTGTATTTTGGGATATTGGTTTCTGAGCCCCAAGAGCACTTAGCACAATGCCTTCCAGGTGGCAATGACCTCAGGAATGGAGCCCATGATTCCCTGGACCTGAGAGGTCTGAGGGACACAGGGTTATTTCTCAGCCCTCTTGCTCAATTCAGTTCAAACCCCAGCCAAAGGGGTGAAGCTGGACTTGGTGTTGTCAGTGTCAGAAGACACAGGTGATACAGAGAGGTGGCAAAGGACAGATGTGGGAAAGGACTGAGAGAATTAGATTTGTGAGAGGAAGAGAGGGATTTTTTGGCTGGGCGCAGTGGCTCATGCCTGTAATCCCAGCACTTTGGGAGGCCAAGGCAGGAGGATCATCTGAAGTCAGGAGTTCAAGACCAACCTGGTCAACATGGTGAAACCCCATCTCTACTAAAAATACAAAAATTAGCCAGGCGTGGTGGCAAACACCTGTAATTCCAGCTACTCGGGAGGCTGAGGCAGGAGAATCGCTTGAACCTGAGCCGAGATTGTACCACTGCACTTCAGCCTGGGCGACAAGAGTGAAACTCTGTATCAAAAAAAAAAAGAAAAAGAAAGAAAGAAAAAGGAAAAAAAAGAAAGGGTTTTCATTATTCAACCTGGAGAAAGTTGGAAGAGGGAAAAAAAAGTTTTTTTTTTTTTTTTTTTTTGAGACAGAGTTTCACTCTTGTCTCCCAGGCTGGAGTGCAATGGCACGATCTTGGCTCTCTGCAACCTCCACCTTCCCAGTTCAAGTGATTCTCCTGTCTCAGTCTCCCAAGTAGCTGGGATTACAGGTGCCTGCCACCATGCTTGGCTAATTTTTGTATTTTTCGTAGAGAGTAGAGATGGGGTTTCAGGTTTCACCATGTTGGCCAAGCTGGTTTTGAACTCCTTCCCTCAGGTGATCCAGCCACCTCGGCCTCCCAAAGTCCTGAGATTACAGGGATGAGCCACCAAGCCCAGCAGATTTTTTTTTTTAAAAAACAGGGTCTCACTCTGTCATCCAGGCTGGAGTACAATGGTGCCATCATGGCTCACTGCACTCTCAACCTCCTGGGCTCAAGTGATCCCCCTGCCTCAGCCTCCTGAGTAACTGGGACCACAGGTGCTCACCACCATGCCTGGCTAATTATTTTATTTTTTGTAGAGACAAAGTCTCCCTATGTTGCCCAGGCTGATCACAAACTCCTGGGCTCGAGCCATCCACCCGCGTCAGCCCCTCAAAGTGTTGGAATTAAGAATCTTGGCCAAGCCACTACTCCTGGCCAAGATTCTTAGTGATAACAGAGTTAGGGCTCTTTGTGGCAATTCTGTTTCCTCTCCTTCAGGGAAGAGAAAATGTTGAGGTAGGGGAGACTGAGGCTGGCTGTCAGAACATTCCAGCTATGGATAAAACCCTGGCTCAGGAAATCCTAAGTCCTTGTAAGAAAACTGAGGTTCCCAGAGGTTGTGGCTTATCTAAGGTCACAAGTTAGATAAGTGCTGATCTCTGGACTCAGAACTCAGCTTTGAGCCTTCCAATTGGCAAACTGTACTCAGAGGCCAGCAGCCCACGGGATGGAAGCCAATGGGAGATTCCAAGTTTGTTTAGCATTACTAATCCCCAGGAAAGCTTTCCAGAAATGTGCCGGAAAGAGCATGAGTTAATGCAAAATGCAATGAATGCACCCCCATTAAGACATAAGAAAGCTCAGGCTGGGTGTTGTGGCTCACGCCTGTAATCCCAGCAGTCTGGGTGGCTGAGGTGGGCAGATCACTTGAGGTCAGGAGTTCGAGGCCAGTCTGGCCAACATGGCGAAACCCCATCTCTACTAAAAATACAAAAATTAGCTGGGCGTGGTAGTGCTCACCTATAGTCCCAGCTACTTGGGAGGCTGAGGCATGAGAATTGTTTGAACCTGGAAGGTGGAGGTTGCAGTGAGCTGAGCTCACACCACTGCACTCCAGCCTGGGTGACAGAGTGAGTGAGACTCCATCTCAAAAAAAAATAAGTAAATAAAATAAAAAAGAAAAAAAGAAAAAAGACATAAGAAAGCGTAGTGAGGACTGGCGTGGTGGCTCACGCCTGTAATCCCAGCACTTTGGGAGGCCGAAGCGGGTGGATCACAAGGTCAGGAATTTGAGACCAGCCTGGTCAACGTGGTGAAACAATGTCTCTACTAAAGATACAAAAAATTAGCCGAGCGTGGTGGCATGAGCCTGTAATCCCAGCTACTCGGGAGGCCGAGGCAGGAGAATAGCTTGAACCCAGGAGACGGAGGTTGCAGTGAGCTGAGATCACACCATTGCACTCCAGCCTGGGCAACAGGGCGAGACTCAGTCTCAAAAAAAAAAGGACGGTGAGAGGTTGAGTGATTTACTCAAAGTCATATAAGTAGTAACTGGCAGGGCTAGGATTCAAACCCAGGCATTGTGGCCCAAGCCTGCATTCTCCACCTGTGCAAGTGTTGTAGTCAGGTTTTGAATCTGATCTGGCTGACTTCGGAGCCAGAATGCATCATGATGTCCGGTACCACCTCTTCCACCCTCAGAGGACCAAGCATTGAATGAGACGATGCAGGCAGAGCACACAGGAAGTACATCAACACGGTTGTCTTCATGATGTCCGGCTGGCTCCAGTTCTGCCTTTCCATTCTTTGTTTTGTGCCTGGGTTTATATCCTTGGCCTTCAGCAGCCTGGAAGCAAGGCCCCCTCTCAGTATCTGGCCTCAGTTAACTGCTTGGCCATCTCTGTCCCACCTACTGGCCCAACCCTGGGTTTCTGGAGCACATCCTCTGGTGTTTCTTGGAAAACTGGATTGATAGAGCTGGAGGGGCTCTTGGGGAGTGGCTCCGACCTCACACTGTATAGAGGAGAATGCCGAGGCCCAAAGAGTGCAAGAGTCTTGACTAGGCCCATTCCCACAGTCTACTAATAATACTGAATACCTGCTGTTTCCAGGCACTGTTCTAGTTATCACACCAAAGTGAGAAGGTCACTGCACCTACAGAGTCCACCTTATCATAGCGAGGGAGAAAGACAATCAACAAAAAAATAGGTCAACAAAAAAAATAAAGTAGAAAAATATCAGAGTGATAAAGACCACACTGAGCAGATGAAAGAGAAGGATCAGGTGGCTACTTCAGGCTGGGTGACTTCTCTGGGCAGGAGACGCTTAACCTGAGATCTAAAGGATGAAAAGGTGCCAATGGGGGCAGTCAAGGGGAAGGGCATTGTTGGTAGAGGGAACAGCCAGTGAAAAGGCCCTGAGTATAAGCTTGGTGTGTGAGCACAGTGGATAGTGAAATCGATTTAGTGAGTCCTGACAAGCATTCAAAAAATGAAGTGGCTGGGCGCAGTGGCTCACACCTGTAATCCCAGCACTTTGGGAGGCTGAGGCAGGCGGATCACGAGGTCAGGAGATGAAGACCATCCAAGCCAAAATGGTAAAACCCCGTCTCTACTAAAAATACAAAATTTAGCTGGGCATGGTGGCGCACTCCTGGAGTCCCAGCTACTTGGGAGGCTGAGGCAGGAGGAGGTTGCAGTGAGCCAAGATCGTGCCACTGCACTCCAGCCTGGTGACAGAACAAGACTCCGTCTTAAAAAAAAAAAAAGAAAGAAAATAAAAAGAAGTAGAAAAGAAAACATCAGTGTGCATTGTAAAGGTAAATGAGGAAACTTTAGGAGATATATATATATATGTCTGTGTGTGTGTATATATATGTATGCAGAGATACATATAGCATGATGCATGATATATATTGGTATATCTATATCTGTAAATATAATATGAGTGTATGTTTTGGTTTGTGATATAACATGAATTTCTGACTGTGGCTTGTGAACAGAAAAGTTTTAAAGCCATTATTGGAGGAATTTTAAAAAGTTCAATGTGGTTGGAGACAGAAGAACTGCAGGAGATGAGGTCAGCCAAGGGGCAAGCATAGGTCATGTAGGGCTCTAGGAACCAGGATAAGAAGCTGGATTTTGTTCAAAATGGACTTGATGGCTGGGCTTAGTGGCTCACGCCTGTAATCCCAGCATTTTTGGTGGCCGAGGTGGGCAGATTGCTTGAGACCAGGAGTTCAAGACCAGTCTGGGCAACATAGGGAGACCTCTGTCTCTACAAAAAATACATTAAAAAATGAGCCAGTCATAGTGGCTCATGCCTTTAAGTCCCAGCTACTCAGGAGGCTGAGGTAGGCAGATTGATTGAACCCAGGAAGTTGAGGCTTCAGTGAGCCATGATCGCACCATTGGACTCAAGCCTGGATGGCAGAGTGAGACCCTGTCTCAATTGAAAAAAAAAAAAAAAAGCCAGGCAAAGTGGTTTAGGCCTGTAATCCCAGCAATTTGGGAGGCCAAGGTGGGAGATCCCTTGAGCCCAGGAGTTCAAGACTAGCCTGGGCAACATAGTGAGACCCCATCTCTACAAAAAATACAAAAATTAGCCAAGTTTGCTGGTGCACGTCTGTGGTCCCAGCTGCTTGGGAAGTTGAGGTGGGAGGATCACTTGAGCTCAGGAGGTGGAGGCTGCAGTGAGCCGTAATCAAGCCACTGCACTCCAGCCTAGGTGACAGAGTGAGACTGTCTGAAAAAAAAAAGTTGATACCACAGGAAGACTAAGCAGAGGATGAACATTATCTATGTAGTTTCTTGTGCTTTGTTTGTTTGTTTGTTTGTTTGTTTGAGACAGAGTCTTGCTCTGTCACCCCAGGTACAAGTGATTCTCCTGCCTCAGCCTCCGGAATAGCTGGGATAACAGGCACATGCCACCATGCCCAGCTAATTTTTTTTATTTTTAGTAGGGGTTTAGCTGGGATTATAGGCATGAGCCACCGCGCCCAGCCTCTTGTGTTTGTTTTTACCTAGCCATTTAGAAATAGAGAAACTACCTCTCCTTATAGTCATTTTCCTATCATAACTAGTTTACCTCACTTTTGCAGGCGAAAAATCCAGGGATGGGCAGGGGAGGCTTAGACTTATGTCCACCTTGCCAGATCAAGAAAGACCTCCCAGAGGGGCCCAGGAGAGTAAATGCAAGAACATCCCCAGGAAGGCTGTCACAGGTAGTGAGAAGGAGAAGGATCAAAAGAGAGTAAAACAGAAGCTGGGCGTGGTGGCTCACGCCTGTAATCCCAGCACTTTGGGAGGCCAAGGTGGGTGGATCACCTGAGGTCGGGAGTTCAAGACCAGCCTGACCAACATGGAGAAACCTTGTCTCTACTAAAAATACAAAATTAGCCAGGGTGGTGGCGCATGCCTGTAATCCCAGCTACTCAGGAGGCTGAGGCAAGAGAATCGCTTGAACCCGGGAGGCGGAGGTTGCGGTGAGCCAAGATCGCGCCATTGCACTCCAGCCTGGGCAAAAAGAGCGAAACTCTGCCTTAAAAAAAAAAAAAAAAAAGAAGGTAAAACAGGCCGAGCACGGTGGCTCACACCTGTAATCCCAGCACTTTGGGAGGCCAAGGCAGGTGGATCACCTGAGGCGAGGAGTTCAAGACCAGTCTGGCCAACATGGTGAAACCCCATCTCTACTAAAAATACAAAAATTAGCCGGGCGTGGTGGCGCCTGCCTGTTATCCCAGCTACTGGGGAAGCTGAGACAGGAGAATCGCTTGAACCCGGGAGGTGGAGGTTGCAGTGAGCCAAGATTGTGCCACTGCACTCCAGCCTGGGCGACAGAGCGAGACCATCTGAAGAAAAAAAGAGGGTAAAACAGGCTGAAGGAATTGCTGCTACCTGGGAGGATGAGGAGGAGGGAACTGGAGAGGAAGCAGGCCTGGCTCAGGGTCCACATCATTTCCCAACTCACTCCTGTGCTCCTGAGGTCCTTTCATGCCTTGGAATTACTGTTTCCCACTCACCCAGCAAGTGTTCACCTTAGTCTTGGCCAAGCCCTGGGGTAGTGGCAAGAGATGGCAGGAAGGCCTGCATGTGTGGTCTCCGGTCTCCTGACTCCAAGTGTGGCTACTCTAAGCTCCCTTCAGCTGCCCTCTGCTCCTCTCTGTGCTTCCATTCCCTACCCCCAACTGAGCTGGAACCAGACAGAATACAGGCTTCTTCACCACCACTATCTTCACCGCCTTCTTCTGTTTTTTTTTGTTGTTGTTGTTTAATTTAATTTTATTTTTTGAGACAGGGTCTTGCTCTGTCACCCAGGTTGGAGTGCAGTGGTTCTATCACAGCTCACTGCAGCCTCGATCTCTTGGGCCCAAGTGATCCTCCCACCTCAGCCTCCTGAGTAGCTGGGACTACAGGTGCATGCACCACCATGCCGGCAAGGTTTTCATTTTTTAATTTTGTAGAGACGGGTCTTACTAGGTTGATCAGGCTGGTTTCCAACTCCTGGGTTCAAGCGACCCTCCTGCCTTGGCCTCCCAAAATGTTGGGATTACAGGCGTGAGCCACTGCACCTGGCCCCTTCCTCTATTTTCACTCTGGCCCCATCCTTGGCCACCTCTGTACCTCCCTCCTGATTCTCTCTCTCTTTTTTTTAGTTTGAGAAGGCTCCAGTCTTCCCTCCTCCCCCTTCTCCTCCTCCTCCTCCTCCTCCTCCTCCTCCTTCTTCTTCTTCCTCTTCTTCTTCTTCTTCTGAAACAGAGTCTCACTCTATTGCCCAGTCTGGAGTGCCGTGGTGCAATCTCAGCTCACTGCAACCTCTGCCTCCCGGGTTCAAGGGATTGTCCTGCCTCATCCTCCGGAGCAGCTGGGATTACAGGCGCACACACCATACCTGGCTAATTTTTGTATTTTTAGTAGAGACAGGGTTTTTCTGTGTTGGCCAGGTTTTAAACTCCTGACCTCAGGTGATCTGCCCGTCTTGGCCTCGCAAAGTGCTGGGAATACAGGTGTGAGTCACCGTGCCCAGCCTCCCTCCCCATTCTTAGTCCAGCTCAGGTGGCTTGTTTTGTTTTGTTTTTTTCTCCTCCTATTCACACATGCATACATACACATGCACTGGTCCTCTTCCCCAGGCCTCCTCCTGCTTCCAAGCTGCCCCATTCTCCTAGAACATTCCCTGTACTCTGGCCCAACTCTCAGCCTTCTATTCTTGCTTTGCCTCATAGCTCAGTGCTACTTTTTCCAGAAAGTTTTCCTGGAAAAATTCTCTTTCTTTTTGTTTTTCCTTTAGCTCTCTCACCACTTATGTAACAATGCCCAGCTCCCAGGAAGAGGAGCAGAAGAGGAGCTGAGAAGGAGAAAGCAGCTCCCGGCAGTCAGGAACTTGCCTGGCACTCTCAGCAATGCTTTGGTTTTCTCATAAGCATTTCACAGAATACCAGCATCAGGCAAGGCCACACTGTGACCGACCTCAAGAGATCCAGACAGAAACAAGATCTCTCAGTAATCATATCTGAACAAAGACAGAAACAAGAACATTGTCCAAACCACAAGAATAACCAACCATCCATGCATCCAAGCTAACATGAGCCCATGCTGCTTCTTTACCACACTTAGCCTTGCTTCATTCCTCCCACCTTGTACAGGACAGAAGATTTATTGATACTCCACTTTCTTTTTCTTTCTTTTCTTTCTTTCTTTCTTTTTTTTTTTTTTTCTTGAGTTGGAGTCTCGCTCTGTTGCCCAGGCTACAGTGCAGTGGCACAATCTCAGCTTACTGCAGCCTCTGCCTCCTGGATACTTAACTTTCTGACCAGCATCCAATCCTGAGAAAAGCCTCACTTCCTTGACCTCTTCGCCAAATCACCAAATGTAAGCTCAGATCCTAAGTCCTTTCTAACACTCATTTATTGGATGTGCCACAGTTCCACCATGGCAAATGTTCTTATTGAAATTAGTCTGCCAGGCACAATGGCTCCCACCTCTAATCACAGTACTTTGGGAGGCTGAGGCAGGAGGATCACTTGAGCCCCAGAGTTCAAGGCTGTAGTAAGCTATGATCTCACCACTGCATCACTCTAGGCTGGGCGACAAATTGAGACCCAGTTTTTTTTTTTTTTTTTCTTCAGCTAAAAGAGCGGAAGAGGTGATTTATTTTAGGGTTGTTACACTCGGCCACAAATAAACACAGAAATAGTCCAGAATGTCACAAGTCCAGGGCAGAGGACCAACATGGGTAGTTTCGTTTATGAGCAAGGTGGGTCTCAGAGGTGATCGGCGATCAGAGGGCGATGAAGTTCTAGATCCATTGAGACAAGCTCTAGACAGTAGCATGCAGTCCCACAACTTGTACCAGCATCCCCAGCGCCTGGCATTCCACGTTTCTGCTCCTGTGGCCTCCACGATGCAACAAGCTAGCGGTTTACTTGGACCTCTGCCTCATCTTTCTTCTTTTGCGCTTCAGCCTGCGCATTTGCTTCTTCCTCCACTTGGCTCTCATGGCGCAGAGGTTTCCAGAAAAATGGCGCTAAGGCCGAGAGCCCAGTTTTTGTTTTTTGTTTTTTTTTTGAGATGGAGTCTCGCTCTGTCACCCAGGCTAGAGTGCAATGACACGATTTTGGCTCACCGCAACCTCTGCCTCCCGGGTTCACATGATTCTCTTGCCTCAGCCTCTTGAGTAGCTGGGATTGCAGGCAAGTGTCACCAGGCCCGGCTAACTTTTGTATTTTTAGTAGAGACAGGGTTTCACCATGTTGGTCAGGCTGGTCTCGAACTCCTGACCTCAGGTGATCCGCCTGCCTCAGCCTCCCAAAGTGCTGGGATTACAGATGTGAGCCACCACGCCCAGCCTTTGAAGTGCTTTTACAGATATTTTAGCCAGTCGCAGTGACTCACGCCTGTAATCCCAGAATTTTGGGAGGCTGAGGCGGGCGGATTATCTGAGGTTGGGAGTTTGAGACCAGCCTGACCAACATGGAGAAATCCCGTCTTTACTAAAATTACAAAATCACCGGGTGTGGTGGCACATGCCTGTAATCCCAGCTACTTGGGAGGCTGAGGCAGGAGAATCACTTGAACCCGGGAGGTGAAGGTTGTGGTGAGCCAAGATCGTGCCATTGCACTCTAGCCTGGACAACAAAAGCAAAACTCCGTCTCAAAAAAAAAAAAAAAAAAAAAAAATTACAGTAGATTTTTTTTTTCTTTTCTTTTCTTTCTTTTTTTTTTTTTGAGAGGGAGTCTCTCTCTGTTGCCCAGGCTGGAGTGCAGTGGCGTGATCTTGGCTCACCACAACCTCCGCCTCTTGGGTTCAAGTGATTCTCCTGCTTCAGCCTTCCAGTAGCTGAGACTATAGGCATCTGCCACCATGCCTGGCTAATTTCTGTGTTTTAGTAGAGAAAGGGGTTTTACCATGTTGGCCAGGCTGGTCTCGAACTCCTAACCTCAAGTGATTCACCCGCCTTTGCCTCCCAAAGTGCTAGGATCATAGGCGTGAGCCACTGCTCCTGGCCTGCTTCTTTCTTGTCTCCCTGCTTAACTGTAAACTCCCCCAAGGCAGGACTGTGTCTTAGAGTGCTCAGTTAAAAGATCAGCAGTCAAAAGGTCAGGTGTTCCCAGGTGCCAGGGACCAGAGACCCCTGAGATCACAAGTTATTGCTTAGGACTGAGGAGTGCAGCACCTGCGTCATATGAAGGGAAGGGGATAATGGGCCTTGTTCTGGGAGATGCAGGTGGCAGTGTGCCTGGGGGCTCTTTGCAAAGAATCCCTAGGGCAGAGAAAGTATGAGGCTTGTGTATTCTCTAGTACAAGTCAGCATGAATTTTAATTTGTTACAACCCTGAACATCTTTGTATATTATGCCACTGTCCCAGATAGGGAATTTATCAGAGTAATCAGAACCAAAAAAGATAGGGCAGCCCTGAACTTTGAGCATGTGGTATACACACACATATTTGTGCTAGAGGGTATTATCCAGACCAGTAGTTTTATTTTATTTTATTTTGAGACAGGGTCACACTTGGTTGCCCAAGCTGGAGTGAGGTGGCATGATCACGGCTCACTGCAGCCTCAACCTCCCCAGGCTCAAGCAATCCTCCCTCCTTAGCCTCCGGAGTAGCTAAGACCACTGGCACATGCCACCACGCCCAGCTAATTTTTGTATTTTTTGTAGATCCAGAGTTTCACCATGTTGCCCAGGCTGGTCTTGAACTCCTGAGCTCAAGCAATCTGCCTGCATCAGCCTCCCAAAGTGTTGGATTACAAGCATGAACCACTGTGCCTATCCTGAATTCACCGGTTTGAACTATACAATTTGATGATTTTTCAGTCACTCCCCGTTTCCTCCTCAACTCCACAGACCTAGGCAACTATTAGTCTACTTTCTGTTTTTTCAGATTTGCCTATTCTGGACATTTCATATAAATGGACACAGTCTATATGGTCTTTTGTGGTTGGCTTCTTTCACCTTGGCATAATGTTTTCAACTATAACCTTATTTTAAATTTTTCTGATCTTGATAGGGAAGAGCCACCTTTGCTTTTTTTGTTTGTTTGCTTGTTTGTTTGTTTTTTTGAGACAGCATCTCCCTCGGTCGCCCAGGCTGGAGTGCAGTGGCGCAGTTTCAGCTCACTGCAACCTCTGCCTCCTGAGGTTCAAGCTATTTTCCTGCCTCACCCTCCCGAGTAGCTGGGATTACAGGCACCTGTCACCAGCCTGGCTAATTTTTGTATTTTTAGTAGAGATGGGGTTTCACCATGTTGGCCAGGCTGGTCTCGAACTCTTGATCACAAGTGATCCACCCACCTCAGCCTCCCAAAGTGCTGGGATTACAGGTGTGAGCCACTGTGCCTGACCCAGAAGAGACACTTTAATGTATTAATCTGGCTACAGACTTTTATTTGATTTTTTTTTTTTTTTTTTTTTTTTTTTGAGACGGAGTCTTGCTCTGTCGCCCGAGCTGGAGTGCAGTGGCCGGATCTCAGCTCACTGCAAGCTCCGCCTCCCGGGTTTACGCCATTCTCCTGCCTCAGCCTCCCGAGTAGCTGGGACTACAGGCACCAGCCACCTCGCCCGGCTAGCTTTTTGTATTTTTTAGTAGAGACAGGGTTTCACCGTGTTAGCCAGGATGGTCTCAAACTCCTGACCTCGTGATCCGCCCGTCTCGGCCTCCCAAAGTGCTGGGATTACAGGCTTGAGCCACCGCGCCCGGCCTTATTTGATTTTTAAATTTTTCTTGTAGAGATGGGGTCTCACTCCATTGCCCAAGCTGGTCTTGAACTCCTGGTCTCAAGTGATCCTCCCACCTCAGCCACCCCAAATCCTGGGATTATAGGTGTGAGCCACCACACCTGGTCTTGGCTATGGAGTTTGAAATAAAGTTATTTAAAAGAGGTTTAAACAAATTTGGAGAAGCGAGTCTAACCGCTAAATAATAATAATAATAATAACAACATCTAGACTAAGCGTGCTGGTTCACACCTGTAATCCCAGCACTTTGGGAGGCCAAGGCTGGTGGATCACCTGACGTCTGGAGTTTGAGACCAGCCTGACCAACATGGAGAAACCCCATCTCTACTAAAAATATAAAAATTAGCTGGGCGTGGTGGTGCATGCCTGTAATCCCAGCTACTCAGGAGGCTGAGACAGGAGAATTGCTTGAATCTGGGAGGTGGAGGTTGCAGTGAGCCAAGATCGTGCCATTGCACTCCAGCCTGGGCAACAAGAGTGAAACTCTGTCTCAAAAAAAATTAATTAATTAATTAAATAACATCTAAAAACTCCTTCTCTAGTTAAATCCATCACACTGCATTTAAGGAAATAGGCACCCAGAGAGGGAAGTAACTTACTCAAAGGCACACGGTTTGTTAAAGGCAGAGCAAGGTCCAAGGCCTAGACCCGCTAAACTTTAGTTCCATCCTTTTCCTGTTACATCCCTGCCACTTGATCTAACACACACACTTTCACACACATAACACGTTTTCCACCAAAACTCATAAACATATGACCCACAAAATATCTTTGGAGACACATCTTGGGCCTCGGCCGTGGTGGAGGCTGCTCTGTATAATGGTTCGGGCCTTCTGCTACTTGACCCTGAAATGCAGTCACCCAGGGAAGAATCAGTGTTGGCACCAGCTCTCAGAATTTCTGTCTGGGAGGAGCTCAGGAATGGCAATGTTCTTAGAAGCCAGAAGAAGCTGTTTGTTTAGCAGGAACAGTTTTTACTTATTCTGAAAGTTTATTTGGAGTAGTGGATGAATGGTGTGTGTAGGGGGAGGCTGGTAGAGAACATGGAGAGAAGGCTAACTCCTGTGGGGCTGTGATTGGAGGGAACTCAGTTAAGAGTTAAGAGGATGTATGGGGGACTGGGCGAGGTGGCTCACGCCTGTAATCCCAGCACTTTGGGAGGCCGAGGTGGGCGGATCACAAGGTCAAGAGTTTGAGAGCAGCCTGGCCAACATGGTGAAACCCTGTCTCTACTAAGAATACAAAAATTTGCTGGGCGTGGTTGCATGTGCCTGTAATCCCAGCTACTTGGGAGGCTGAGGCAGGAGAATTGCTTGAACCCAGGACGTGGAAGTTGCAGTGAGCAGAGATCATGCCTCTGCACTCCAGCCTGAGCAACAGAGCAAGACTCTGTCTTGAAAAAGAAAAAAAAAAAAAAAAAAAAAGAGTATGTATGGGAACTCTACTGATGCTTCCAGAACTAAGTCCAGATGAGACTGAAGGTAGGGGACAGGAGGATACAGAAGGAGAAGGTCAGGCTGTGGGAAAGGATTCCAGATTGAGGCAGTTCATGATCTTATAGCTGTTCCTGGAACTCTCCCAAACCCCACTTATATACAGCTCAGAGAGGCTGTCAGGCTGCTGGAAAAGGGCAAGAAGAGGACGAATTCTATCAACAGAACATTATCTGAGGGCGGAGGATGAGGGGAGGTAAAGGGCAGAAACCTTCAGAAAGCCTGGGAGAAGAGGCAGCCAGCTAATGGCAACACCTGGATAATGCCCTTTCCACCCTGAAGTTTCCCTCAGGCCATTACCCATCCCAGGAAGTGAATGGAGCTTAGGATAGGGGTGGAGAGCAGGTGTAGGCCTTGGCCCCAGAGGTACGAGGTTTGACTGGAGGAACACTGGCTAGGCTGTATTCTCAAAACAACATCCACTCTCCTACTGCCTATAGTGGGCACTGGAAATCTCACTCTTACAGATCTGTCCCTTTGGGTCTGTGGAAGGCTTTCAGGCATCCTTTATCATAGGGAAACTATCCCTGGGTGGGGCAGCAATGACTATGAATTAAGAGTAAAGCTCAGGCTGGGGCACAGTGGTTCATGCCTGTAATCCCAGCACTTTGGGATTTGAGGCAGGTGGATCACCTAAGGTCAGGAGTTTACGACAAGCCTGGCCAACATAGCGACACCCCATCTCTACTAAAAATACAAAAATTAGCCGGGCATGGTGGCAGGCACCTGTAATCCCAGCTACTCGGAAGGCTGAGGTAGGAGAATCGCTTGAACCTGGGAGGCAGAGGTTGCAGTGAGCCAAGATCACGCCACTGCACTCCAGCCTGGGTGACAGAGCAAGACTCTGTATATATATATATAAAAAGTAAAGCTCAGGTGAAACAAGGCCCAGGTCATGCTCCAGAGACACTGGGCTTGACAAGGGAAAGGGACTACTCTCAATTTTGCCCAAAGTTGGTCTTCCTTCAATCACAAATCCCTTGGAATCCTTATTTGGACAGTCTTGATTCCTGGACAATCAGTGGTTTATTTAAGCTGTGGACAGCCCATAGTTCCCTCTAGTAGAGAGCCTCCCCAAAATTCAGGGGCCCCACGGGACAGGGCTGTTAAGAAGTTATGAAGCTCAGCTGGGCGCGGTGGCTCATGCTTGTAATCCCAGCACTTTGGGAGGCTGAGGTGGGTGGATCACCTAAGGTCAGGAGTTCGAGACCAGCCTGACCAATATAGTGAAACCCTGTTTCTACTGAAAATACAAAAATTAGCCAGGCATGGTGATGTGTGCCTGTAGTCTCAGCTACTCAGGAGGCTGAGACAGGAGAATTGCTTGAACCCAGGAGGCAGAGGTTGCAG
This sequence comes from Theropithecus gelada, assembly GCF_003255815.1. Classification (NCBI taxonomy): domain Eukaryota; kingdom Metazoa; phylum Chordata; class Mammalia; order Primates; family Cercopithecidae; genus Theropithecus; species Theropithecus gelada. The sequence continues at coordinate 8,026,645 of NC_037679.1, read as the reverse complement.
TGAGCTGAGATTGAGCCACTGCACTCCAGCCTGGGTAACAGAGTGAGACTCCATCTCAAAAAAAAAAAAAAAAAAAAAAAAAAAAAGTTATGTAGTTCATCTCAACCTTAGATTGTCCTCCAGCTTCTAATCCCAAAATCCTGGGTCCAGTCTGAACTTTAACCAGGTGACACAATTAGTGCGTCAGTTTCAGTGGGCGTTAACATGGAACTGGACCTGTGCCTGATTCATCCAGGAAGCTGAGCCTAGGCCACAGAACAAACACCCCTAAGCAGCTTCTGCTAGGCATGGGTGAGAGGCTGTCTGGCCAAACAGTGAGTGTGTTTGCTTTGTCTTCTTCCTCTCTCCCATCCCCACTTGCCAGAGTCCCTCATTTCTCTCTACCCATCACTGCGTCAGGTGCTGTGTGTTTTTTTCTGGACGACTCTAGAAAGCTTTCTTTCTTTCTTTTCTTTCTTTCTTTCTCTCTCTCTGTCTCTCTCTTTTTGGTGGCGAAGGTGATTCTTGAAGAAGAGAAGGCTTTAAAGGGGGCACTGGCCAGGCAGGCATGGTGACTCACACCTATAATCCCAGCACTTTGGGAGGCCAAGGTGGGCGGATTACCTGAGGTCGGGAGCTTGAGACCAGCCTGACCAACATGGAGAAACCCCGTCTCTACCAAAAATACAAAAATTAGCAGGGCATCGAGGTGGGTGCCTGTAATCCCAGCTCCTCAGGAGGCTGAGGCAGGAGAATTGCTTCAACCAGGGAGGTGGAGGTTGCAGTGAGCTGAGATCGCGCCATTGCACTCCAGCCTGGGCAACAAGAGCGATACTCCATCTCAAAATGAATGAATAAATAAACACACAAATAAAAATAAAAATAAAAGAGGTACAGCAGGAGCTGATATTGGGAAGGGAAATAAGGGGAAGCAAGAACTAGTTTGGATGGGAGTTAGAAAAAACAAAAAAGTCAGACATCAGGCCAGATGCTGTGGCTCATGTCTGTAGTCCCAGCACTTTGGGAGGCTGAGACAGGCGGATTGCTTGAGCCCAGAGATTCAAGACCAGTCTGGGCAACATGGTGAGACCCCTGTCTCTACTTAAAACAAAAGATGTAAGGAAAAAAAAAAGAAAAAAAAAATGTCAGAGAAGCTCTGGGCCACCTCCCCCACCCCCCACTCCTCCAACACACACACATGCACCTGTCTATAGTCTAAGCAGGTCCTGCTCTTCTAACCCACCCGGGACAGTCCCTGCAACTCCAGCCTGACCTCACTTCCTGCTTCCATAGCTAGTTTGTTTTTTTGACACTTATTGGTAGACACTCCAGATCATTTCATTTTGCTTCCAGTATCCTTTCCCCTTCCTAATACAAATGCAAAACAACGTGGGAATCCCCTTTCTGGGGGAAGCAACGGTGCAGCTTTAAGAGAAAGGGAAGGGAGGAAGGGGGCGCTGACTCAGATCCTCAGATCCATTGGCTGCTGGAGGGAATCCCACCTCAGGGATTGGGCGTAACAGAGTCCGCCTCCTCTTGTGATTGGCTCAACCAGAGAAATAAAAGGCGGCTGTGCCGGCCTCCTCCACAGTTGGAGGGAGGCAGGGAATCCGGCTGGGTTGGCGTGCCGAGACGCACCTGGCGCAACCCTCCCTTCTGAATCGAAATTCAAGTCCCGCGGACACTGCAACCATGAAAGAGAGACGGGCCCCCCAGCCAGTCGTGGCCAGATGTAAGCTCGTTCTGGTCGGGGACGTGCAGTGTGGGAAGACCGCGATGTTACAAGTGTTAGCGAAGGATTGCTATCCGGAGGTGAGCTGCCCGCCCGCCCGCTGGCCGGCTTTTCTCCCTGCCAGCCCGACTTGGGGTAGATTTCCACCTGCCCAGGAGACGTGGCTCCCCCAGCCCCAGCCCATCCTCAGCCGCTTTCTGAGGCTTTCCCATCCTCCGCTGCTTTTTGGCTGGAGGACTGCCCTGCCTTAGCTTCCCCTGAGACCTGTTCCACTTCTGCCGCCCCGCTGGCTCCTCCTCACCTCTTCACCCAAAGGCCCCATCAGATCCCCTCCACCTTCCTGCGTCCCTGGAGTCTGCTCTCAGGAGAGGGCACTGGAGGCATTTGAGTCTGGGGTTTCTTCTTGACGTAATCCCTGCCTATCCGCTCACCTGCTCCTCAAAGGCTCTATGCCAGTGCCTCCAGGCAGGCTTCTGCAGCCCTCTGTTCACCATGCTGGAGGGGTTTGAGAGGAGATGAGCTAGGATTGGCTTTGGCCTGTGGCTCTCTCAAATTGGGAAACACAAATCTGGGGATGGGAAGAATCTGTGTGTGTTTGTGTGTCCCTAATCGTCTAGGATATGAGGGGATTACCCCTGGTGCGGTGGTGGTGGTGGGGGGTGTCATTCACATTTCTCACTGCCACAGAGCAAAGTGCCCGGTCCCCCACATTCCCTTCCCTCCTGACCCAGGCATCTCCTCTGGTTTCTTGTCTCCTGTGACTTTACTGTCTCTCTGGTGAGTGCGCGTGTAGCCAGCACTAACCAGGGTATCTGAGGGTAGGGGGGCCCGGGGTGAATGTTTCCTCTCTTTTCACAGACCTATGTGCCCACCGTGTTCGAAAATTACACAGCCTGTTTGGAGACAGAGGAACAGAGGGTGGAGCTTAGTCTCTGGGATACCTCAGGTAAGAATTCGGCTCCAAATGCCCCTTTCCCACCCCCACTGGTCTGCTGTGTAGCTGCTGTCTTCTAGAAGTTGTTTTCCCCTTTGGTGGGGAGAAGTGAAAGAAGAGAATCTGAAGACTCCTTAGTTGTGGGGAAGGGTGACAGTTGGTCGACTCAGTTGCATGGTCCAAGGGTGCAGAGTAGGTGAAGCCCAGGAGCTACTCTCTTCCCTGCGTCTAGTTCCACCCTTTAGAGGGCTGGGATGGTGAGGTGAAGGGATCCATGAATATTCCTGGGGTGGGAGGGCAGTAAAACAGGACTTCTTTTCCTTCCCTGCCACCCAACGTGTGGGGGCGCGCGCGCGCGCGCGCGCACACACACACACACACACACACACACACACACACACTTTTTACTTCCCCAGAGCAAAGCCAAATAAGAGGCAAGAGGCAGTGCTGCTGGAGGCAGTGTGGTTGGGGCGGGGAGACAAGTCTGCTTTGGGGAAAGATTGCTCAGACTCAGTTTCGTCTCCTGCATTCATTCCACCTTGGGCCACTGCTGTCCTCCTGCCGCAGCTCAGCCCCACTCGTCACACCGCTGCAGCTCAGGGATGAAGCGATGCATCATCGATGTTTTGGAGGGTGGGGGAGATGGCTTAATATAGGGCATAGTCAGTTGTGAATAGTGGCCAGCAGGGCAGAGGGGAGGTTGGCTCTGCCTGTTTTCCCTCTACTGGGGTGAGGTAGAAGATGCCCTGTCTCTCTAGAATGTAGAAACAATGTTTTTCCAGCCTCTCAGCCCCAAGCCCTTAGTGCTAGGCTATCCTTTGCCTTAATTCTGACCCCTTCCCATTATCTCTTTACCCCGTATCATTTTCAAAGGACTGGCTCAGAGTCATAATAAAGGAGTAAAAGCCAGGAATAGGAGAAAGAAAATAAAATCTGCCCCTCCCCAAAAATGCATATTCAGGCTGAGTTTTAAAAGGGACCATAAATCACTGGGTGTTTCCTGCTACATAATAAATATGCTGTCCTGCTCCTCCAACAGTTGTTGTTCCCATGCTCCAGTTCTGAGGTCTGAAAAGATTGGGGCTAGGGGATGGTTAGACAGACAATGAGCCTTTCCTCCCCAAACAAAAATTCCCCAACCTGGTGTGCTTTTCCCCTGTTGCAGTTTCAGGGCTTGGGAGGCAGGGTTCTGGTTCTCCTGGGCTGTGCTACGCTGGCTAGATTGGACTAGAATGCAGTTTGACTGCATGATGTATAATTTTTTGGTTTTTCATCTGCTGTACCCTCCCACCATCCAATCTTCCCAGAATCTTACTGCAGCTCATCTCTTTTCACTACCACCGCCCAAACCCCCTCCCCCCACCTCCTCCCTCCTTCCACAGTCAGAATGCAGCCCTCAAATCCCAAACCAGATCATGGAAAATCAGCAAGTATAGTCTCTATTCCCTGTGTCACACCTCCAACCCCCAATTTCCAAAAGGATAAAGGCTGTCAGTTATTCTCAAACTCCCTCTTTCAGATTAGGTTCCCATAAGGAAGGAGGAAGTGGCCATGGTGTGTGGGATAGGGTTTCCCAATGTTGGGGTCAGGGTTGACCCTGTTCCCATTATTCACTTGCTGGTCTTAAGGGAGGGGGATTGCTTGGAGCCAAAATGGAGGCCTCCTCCCCTCCCCCTTCCCCAATGCTGCAGTGCTTCCGCTCCTCAGTGCTGCAGTGGTAAGACCCCACCTCAGAAAGGGATGGGGGAGGCTTGCTAAAGGAGCAGGCAGCTATCCCAACTCCCCTGTATTCCTTTTTTTTAATGATCAACATCCCCCCACCAGCTTGGATTCCCCCCAGTTTCCATGGCGATTGCGGTGCAGGGAGAGGGGCTGCTTGCTATTCTGAGCACGGATTGTCTGGGTTCCAAATCCGCTACTGCTCCTTCCCCAGGGTGGAGGGGGTAGGCTCAGCCCCTAGCATTCTCCCATACGGGACCAACTGGGTCTGCATTGCCTGTTTCCCCCCCAACGAAGGACTCTTGCTCTAGCCTCTAAATCCCCAGCCATCGGTGCTGCTGTCTTTGAGACTGCCTTTCTGAGATGTGGGGGGGTCAGGGGGTACAGCTTTCCTTTTGCCCTTTTCAGTGTAAGCCGATCTGGGTGGGTGGAGAAGTGGGGCACTGAACCCTTGATTCTTTCCCTCCCCTGCTAGCCTCCTAAAGTTCTGACCCCATGGCAAAGCAGCAGCCAGGTTACGTAACAGGCAGGTTTGTCTCTTCACTGGGGAGACCCTGGAGCAGAGGGGAGTGAAATTGGGCAGCAGGCAGGCTCTAGAAGAGAGGAACCCTGAAATAAGCACTGTCTCTCTGCAGGGCTGGAAGCATCTTCTGGGACTCAGAAAACTAGTAGATGTCCAATTAAGCTGCTGTAGGAGACCCGGACAGGGCCAAATTATACTCCACCCACTTTATTTTGCCTTCTTTCCCTTTTTCTGGACCAAGGGGGATGATATTCTTGCATGACCTTCTGGCAGACGGTCAGGTCTCAAGCTTCCAGCCATAGCACATTCCCCCGGGAGATGAGTGGATCCTCAGGGATCGTGGGTGGTATTCCCAGGGCTTTAGGGCTTAGGCCTATTGGGGAAGGAAAGCACCGTGGCTCACCATCAACTTTTTCTGGCCTACACCAGGATCTCCCTACTACGATAATGTCCGTCCACTCTGCTACAGCGACTCGGACGCAGTATTACTATGTTTTGACATCAGCCGTCCAGAGACAGTGGACAGCGCACTCAAGAAGGTAAGACTAGATCAACTCTCCAATCTCTAACTCAGCATGAGGACCAAGAAGGAATCGTGGGGACCTTGTCATGAATGCCCTCTTGTATAACATCAAGAAACGGAAGCCCAGGAAGGAAGAGATTTGCCCAAGGCCACACCATTAGCTACAGCTCTGGGACTGGAACTTGGGTCTGCTTACCCCGCTGCCTCCCACCCTTTTTGTTATCCCATGCTGCCTTGCCAGAGGCCCCACAGGGGAGGGTGGTGTTGAAGACTCAGGAAGCAGAGGACAGAGAGTCAGAGAACCTTTAAGTGATATGGTATGAGGGTCAGGCATGGGATCTTTGGAGGCAGCTTCTATAGACCCTGGTCCCAGTCCCACTGAGAATGGGCAAGCTAGGCAGGTCTGAGCTGAGCTGCTGGTATGAAATGCTTGGGTCTGGGCAGATCCGCCAATGCTGAGGAGTCCTAGGAAACCTTGTGTATCTAGTAGAGTATAGAAGATGCTGGGATCACCTTCTTCCCTTGGGAAGAGACTGGTTGGCTTCCCCCTGGCATTCTGGACTTGTGAGGCCCTTTGGGGTGAGGGGGCAGATCCTTGCTCTGTATGCTTGGCAGAGAGTGGGAGGAGAATTGCCCTTGCGCTCTCTCTGGTGACTGGGCCATAGACTGGGGGAACAGGCTCCTGGGTCAGCACTCTGGGGGCCCCAAAGGCCTCATGGGCAGGAAGATGATGTAATTAGTGCAGTGGCGATGCTGTGACTCATAGGGAGGACTGGGCTGGTGATAAGCGAGGTGATGTGTGTAATGTTGCCAGCCAAGCTTCTCCTGGTATCTGTCTACCACTAACTCTCCTCCCTTCCTCCTTCTCCTTCCCTTCTTCCTGCTCAACCCCTCAGTGGAGGACAGAAATCCTAGATTATTGTCCCAGTACCCGCGTTTTGCTCATTGGCTGCAAGACAGACCTGCGAACAGACCTAAGTACTCTGATGGAGCTGTCCCACCAGAAGCAGGCGCCCATCTCCTATGAGCAGGTATGTGCATGTGCAAATGCGTGTTGTAGGTTGAAGTGAGGAAGGCTAGAGGCAGACAGCTTGAAATATGGCCCTGGCTCAAACTCTTCCACTATGGCAAGAGACAACTGCTGTAATAATTAGCAAATGAGTCACCTGGAGAGAGGTGGTGGGTACCTGCTTACCCAGATGTATGCTGTCAGTTAGCAGGCGAGTTATTCCTGTGTGTGCCCACATTTCTAAGACTGTATTCTGACCACCTGCATTAGAATCATTAGAGGTGTTCATTAGAATTTCACACACACACAAAAAGAGACCCTGTCTCAAAAAAAAAAAAAAAAAAAAGGAGGAGGGGCACTGTGCACGGTGGCTCACACCTGTAATCCCAGCACTTTGGGAGGCTGAGGCCGATGGATCACTTGAGCTCAGGAATTCAGGACTAGCCTGGCCAACATGGCAAAACCCTGTCTCTACTAAAAATACCAAAATTAGCAGGTTGTGGTGGCATGCACCTGTAATCCCAGCTACTCGGGAGGCTGAGGCAGGAGAATTGCTTGAACATGGGAGATGGAGGTTGCAGTTAGCTGAGAATGTGCCACTGCACTCCAGCCTGGGTGACGGAATGAAAGACTCTGTCTCTAGGGGAAAAAAAAAAAAAAGAGCCAGGTGTGGTAGCTCACGCCTGTAATCCCAGCACTTTGGGAGACCGAGGCAGGTGGATCACTTGAGGTCAGGAGTTCAAGACCAGCCTGGTCAACATGGTGAAATCCCGTCTCTACAAAAAATACAAAAAATTAGCCAGGGATGGTGGTGCACACTTGTAACAGAGTGAGACTCGGTTTCAAGAAATAAAAGAAGTGATCTGCCTAGGCTGGAGTGCAGTCACATAATAGTTGTTTATGCAGCCTTGGCCTCCCGGACTCAAGTGATCCTCCCTCCTGTCTCCCTAGTAGCTGGGACTATAGGTACGGGCCCCATACCTAGCTAATCTTTAACATTTTTTGTAGAGACAAGGTCTCATTATGTTTCCCAGGTTGTTCTTGAACTCCTGACATCAACTGATTCTCCCACCTTGGCCTCCCAAAGTGCCGGGATTACAGGTGTGAGTCACCACACCTGGCCTGGAATCTGCGTTTTTGATAAGACCCCTGGATAATTTCTTTTTTTTTTTTTTTTTTTGAGACGGAGTCTCGCTCTGTCGCCCAGGCTGGAGTGCAGTGGCCGGATCTCAGCTCACTGCAAGCTCCGCCTCCCGGGTTGATGCCATTCTCCTGCCTCAGCCTCCCGAGTAGCTGGGACTACAGGCGCCCGCCACCTCACCCGGCTAGTTTTTTGTATTTTTTAGTAGAGACGGGGTTTCACCGGGTTAGCCAGGATGGTCTCGATCTCCTGACCTCGTGATCCACCCGTCTCGGCCTCCCAAAGTGCTGAGATTACAGGCTTGAGCCACCGCGCCCGGCCAACCCCTGGATAATTTCTTATGTGCATGAGAGCATAGGGTTGGGGGACGGAGTTTCGCTCTTGTCACCCAGGCTGGAGTGCAGTGGTGTGATCTCAGCTCACTCCAACCTTTGCCTCCTGGGTTCAAGCGATTCGCCTGCCTCAGCCTCCCAAGTAGCTGGGATTACAGGTGTCTGCCAACACACCCGGCTAATTTTTGTTATTTTTAGTAGAGATGGGGTTTCACCATGTTGGCCAGGCTGGTCTCGAACTCCTGACCTCAGGTGATCCACCTGCCTTGGCCTCCACTGCACCTGACCTGGGGAGCTCTTAAGAATACTAATGCTGGCTGGGTGCGGTGGCTCACACCTATAATCCCAGCACTTTGGGAGGCTGAGGCGGGTGGATAACAAGGTCAGGAGATCGAGACCATCCTGTTTAACATGGTGAAACCCTGTCTCTACCAAAAATACAAAAAATTAGCCGGGCGTGGTGGTGGGCGCCTGTAGTCCCAGCTACTCAGGAGGCTGAGACGTGAGAATGGCGTGAACCCAGGAGGTGGAGCTTGTAGTGAGCTGAGATTGTGCCGCTGCACTTCAGCCTGGGCACAGAGCAAGACTCTGTCTCAAAAAAGAAAAAAGAAAAAGAATACTAATGCCTTGGCTCTATACCCAGAATTTTTTTTTCCTTTTCCTTTTTTTTTTTTTCTCCCAGAGACAGGGTCTTACTCTGTCACCCAGAATGAAGTGTAGTGGTATGATCCGAGCTCACTGCAGGGTAGAACTCCTGGTCTCAAGGGATCCTCCCTAGTATTTGAGACTATAGTTTTGTGCCCACTTCCAGCGAATGTTTAAACATTTTTTAAAAGTTTTTATTATTTTATTATTTTATTATTTTTATTTTTGAGATTTATTTTTGTAACCCCAAAGTGCTGGGATTACGGGTATGAGCCACCGCGCCTGGCCGCCTAGGCTGGTCTTGAACTCCTGGCCTCCTCAAGTGATCCTCCTACCACAGCCTCCTGAGTAGTTGAGATTAGAGGCACTAGCCACTGCCCCAGCTATCCCCAGGAATTCTGATTTAGTTTGGCATCAATATAGTTTTAAGAGCATTCCAGGTGATTTATAATGTGCAGTCACACATCGTCTTAAGAAAAAGAGGCATCATCAGACAGGGTGTATGCCAAAAAAAAAAAAAAAAGACAAGACAATCGAATAATCGGCAGAGGGTGGTATTTGGAGATTGGCAGCTGGGTCCCCTCTGGAGTGGCCCTGGGGAGTGACACACAAGAGGCAGGGTCTCAGAGCCATTGTGGCCCACTGCATTAATGCCCTCATCCCCTCCTGCAGGGCTGTGCAATAGCCAAGCAGCTGGGTGCAGAAATCTACCTGGAAGGTTCGGCTTTCACCTCAGAAAAGAGCATCCACAGCATCTTTCGGATGGCTTCCATGGTGTGTCTGAACAAGCCTAGCCCACTACCCCAGAAGAGCCCTGTCCGAAGCCTCTCCAAACGACTGCTCCACCTCCCCAGTCGCTCTGAACTCATCTCTTCTACCTTCAAGAAGGAAAAGGCCAAAAGCTGTTCCATTATGTGAAGTGGAAATTGGAGGGGGGAGACAACCCCCTACTTCCTCCCTTGGGGTGCAGAGGCACGGGGAGAGGGAGGATGAGACAATTTAGGACACTGGACATGAGTTTTTCAGATGGCCACGGTGAGGGCTTGGAAGGAGACAGGAATGGGGCGAGGAAGGAGCCAGGCCCGGCATGAGGACCTGATGCTGAGATAGAACCATCATACCCCAAGCTAGGCACTAGGTTGTGGAGGGGGCGGCTACCCCAGTGCCCCCCCGCTCCAGAGGAAGGAAAGCTGTGGGGGACGGGGGGCATGCTGGCCTCCTGGGCTTGGAGGCCTACAGCAGCCTCACCTTCAGCATCATGCCTCTTCCACACAGCGTTTCCATGCAGGCCAGGGGATGGGAGGGGTCCCAGAGCCCTTCCCTTCCCCTCTAAGGAGGCAGCAGTTGAACAGAGTGGGGAAGCCGAGTGGCAGCTCCCTTGGGGGTTTAGCCCAGGTGCTTCGTAAATGCAATTGGAAGTGCAGGAGCTGGTCAGAGCCAATGAGAAGGAAACCTCATCTTTGCATAGCCCATGCCTCATGGAGAGGTGACATCATACATTCACATGCTTCTCACCTAAGTCCCCAGGGTCCAAGGGAGAAGCCCCAGACCCCCTTCTCTTGCAGAGTGTGGGGGTGGTGGTGCTGCAGGGGCAGGGCTGGGTGGGGGTCACCAGACTTTTTCTGCCCTTAGGGCAGTACAGCTGGCATTTGTTTTATAGACTCTTGTCTTTGGAATTGGGGGGAGGGGGGAGTGTTTCAATCTGTTATATGTTCTGTGTTTAATGAAGAAAACCTATTTATTAATGAAAAATATAATACATATAAAGAGTTTGGCTCCGCATTTTTTTCTGTTTTCTTTAGTTGTTACAATCGGTATTTTTTTGTGTGTGTCTTTTTTTTTTTTTTTTTCCTTTTCGTGGAGCACGGGGTCTCCCTATATTGCTCAGGCAGGTCTCGAACTCCTGGGCTCAAGCTATTCTCACATCTCTGCCTCCCTAAGAGCTGGGATTACGGGCATGAGCCACTGTGCTGAGCCCTCTGATTGATGATAATGAGAGAAAAGCTGTCCTGGGGCCCTTTCTGTGGGTTGCAGAAGGGCTGCCTCTACCATTCCCCAGCTCCTCCAAGAAGGAGCTTCTCTCCTCCCCCATCCCCCTACCCTAGCCCCGCCCAAGACCTGCCAAACCAAGGAAGGGTTCCTTAGCCCTAGAGCAGGGGTACAGGGGTTCTCAACCCTGGAACTATTGACATTTTGAACTGGATAATGCTTTGTTGTGAGGGACTGTCCTATGCAGCCCAAGATGTTTAGCAGTGTCCCTGACATCTGGTGGATGCTAGAAGACAGCACCCCACTCTCCAGCTATCACACCCAAAAATGTCTCCAGACATTGCTAAATGACCCCTGTGGAAAAATTCTGGTTGAGAACCACTGCCCTGGAGAGTCTAGAGGAGAGAAAAAGGTTTGATGAAATAATCAGTAGACAATCCAAACTGCTGAGATCCCACTCCACATAGGTGGACAGACTAAGCCAAAGCTGGGGGAGGCTCCTGGGATTCTGGTTTCCTCTGAGTTCGAGGAGAGGTGACATTGCCTTCATGACCTTCCAATTCCGATGCCTACTGATGGCAGCTCAGGGACCTTAACTCTTCCTTTCTCAGTGACTTATAGCTCTTGTTTTCCAAGTGCCATAGTGTAGTGCTAGTGCTAGAAATAAAGTTAACATGTACTAGGTCGGGCGCAGTGGCTCACGCTCATAATCCCAGCACTTTGGAAGGGTGAGGCGGGTGGATCACAAGGTCAGGAGATCGAGACCATCCTGGCTAACACGGTGAAACCCCATCTCTACTAAAATACAAAAAATTAGCTGGGCATGGTGGCATGTGCCTGTAAGCTGAGGCAGGAGAATTGCTTAAACCCAGGAGGCAAAGTGCAGTGAGCTGAGATGGCACCACTGCACTCCAGCCTGGGCAAAAGAGGGAGACTCTGTCTCTAAATAAATAAATAAAGTTAGCATGTACTTAATGAGTGTTCAGCACTGTGCACTGTGTTGAGGGCTTTATATGATCATGTTTAGCCTCATAAATGATAAGAGCTAACATTTGTTCAATGTTTACTATGGGTCGGGGGCATTTACGAGATTTTTATTTTTTTTGGAGACAGGGTCTCACTCTGTCGCCCATGCTGGAGTACAGTGGCATGACTACTGCTCACTGCAACCTCACCCTCCTGGTTCAACTGATCCTCCTATCTCACCCTCCTGGGTAGCTAGGACTACAGGAGTACCACAGTAGTCTATTTTTTGTAGAGATGGGGTTTCACCATGTTGTCCAGGCTGTTCTCAAATTTCTGGGCTCAAGTGATCCTCCTGCCTCGGCCTCCCAAAGTGCTGGGATTACAGGCATAAGCCACGGTGCCCGGCCCCACTTATGAGTTCTTTCTATGTTATTTATTCCTGTGATAACCCTACGAGCCTATGAGGTGCTATTTTTTTTTTTTTTTTTTTTTGGATGGAGTTTCACCCTGGCTGGAGTGCAATGGCGTGATCTTGGCTCACCATAACCTCTGCCTCCTGGGTTCAAGTGATTCTCCTGCCTCAGCCTCCCAAGTAGCTGGGACTACAGGCACGCACCACCATGCCTGGCTAATTCTGTTTTCTTTTTTCTTTTTCTTTTCTTTTTTTTTTTTTTAGTAGAGATGAGGTTTCTCCATGTTGGTCAGGCTGGTTTCGAACTCCTGACCTCAGGTGATCCACCCACCTCAGCCTCCCAAAGTGCTGGGATTACAGGCGTGAGCCACAGTGCCCGGCCACTATCTACTTCATTTTAAAGAAAAAGAAGACCGAGGTTCAGAGAGATTAGGTAATGTGCACAAGGTCACACAGCTAGAAAGTGGCTGAACATGGATACAAATCCAGGCAATCTGGCTGCACATCATGCACTCTAACCTGCTCTGCTGTCCTGTCCTGTGAGGGAAGTGGTACTATCTCTGTTTTGTAAATGAGGAAAGAGAAAAGCCAGAGATGCCATATAATTTGCACAAGATCACAGTACTAGTAAGTAATTGAGCCAAGATTCAAACCAGATCTCACTGTTAACCAAAATGCTATGGACCCCTTACTGGTAGGCATGTTGTACCTAAATAGGTATCTCCAGTTATGGTTCTTACTAGAACACCATTCCTCTGTCTCCATCTCCAAAGATGATGGTTTGGGTGCGGTGACTGATGCCTGTAGTTCCAGCACTTTGAGAGGATGAGCCGGGCGGATTGCTTGAGACCAGGAATTTGAGATCAGACTGGACAACATTGCAAGACCCTGACTCTACAGAAAATAAAACGATTAGCCAGGCGTGATGGGGTGCACCTGTGGTCCCAGCTACTTGGGAGGATGAGGCAGGAGGATCGCTTGAACCCAAGTCAGGGCTGCAGTGAGCTGTTTGTGCCACTCCACTTCAACCTGGGCAACAAAGTGAAATCCTGTCTCAAAAATAAATGAGTAAATAAGCTGGGCGCGGTGGCTCACACCTGTAATCCCAGCACTTTGGGAGGCTGAGGCAGGTGCATCACGAGGTCAGGAGATCGAGACCATCCTGGCCAACATGATGAAACCCCTTCCCTACTGAAAATACAAAAATTAGCTGGGCATGGTGGCACATGCCTGTAATCCCAGCTACTTGGGAGGTTGAGGCAGGAGAATCGCTTGAACCAGGGAGTTGGAGATTGCATTGAGCCGAGATTGCACCACTGCACTCCAGCCTGGTGACAGAGCGAGACTCCATCTCAAAAATAAATAAATAAAATAAAATAAAAATACAAACAAATAAGAAAACAAAGATGCACGTTTATGAGAAAACTAGTGGGGCAAGACAAATAACAAGTATCCTTGAAGCCCTACATGTGTCATGAGAGGTGTGCACACGTACTAGAGGAACTCTGCCACTATGAACTGGGACAAGCTTTATCACCCTCCAGGAGCTCAGTTTACTCATCTTTAAAGAGAGTTAAGATGGCAGTCTGAAAACGGGGAAAGGTAATGGACTCTGAAGTTAAATGAACCTGAATTTTGGCTCCATTCTTTTCTTTTTTCTTTCTTTCTTTTTTTTTTTCCAGTCAGGGTTTTGCTCTGTCACCCAGGCTGTAGTGCAGTGGCACAAGCATGGCTCACTGCAACCTCGACCTCCTGGGCTCAAGCGGTCCTCCTGCCTTGGCCTCCCAAAGTGCTGAGATACAAGCGTGAGCCACCTCACCCGGCCCATTCTTTTAACTATGTGGCCTTTGAAGGCATAATTACTCTTTCTGGGCCGCAATCTCCTTAGCAGTAAAATGGAGATAGCACTCATCTCATACTGCTATGAGAACTAAGTAAAACAAATAAGGTAGATTAAGTGTCCAGCCCAGAGTTGAGCACTTAGAAGATTCTCAACAAAAAGTGGCTGCAGTTTTTGAAGATTCTGGCCTACCATGGTTGGTCTGATTTTTAGTTGAATCTGTGAATCTGTGAGTCGAGCGCCCTCTCGTGCTTTCGTGGTGACTTACACCTAACAGATCTCAGAGCTCTCTTCTTTCCCTTCCGTTCTCTCTGGAGTAGAAGCAGGGAGGTGAAAGGCTGCAGGTTCTAAGAGAAGTGTATGTCTCCAAGGGTTACTTCGGGCCAGTGTGCATGATGCTCAGGGCTTTAGGATTACTTGCGTCTATCCTGAGGCTCTGCTTGAGAGCTTAAGGCATATTCGGAGAGAAAAGCCAGACCTACAGCCATGTGGAATTCAAGCAACAAACCTGCTGCTGGGAAAATGGGAAGGGAGGTCCAAGATACTTCCGGTTATCTAAACAGTTTCCGCAATTGCAGTGTTTTGTTTTGTTTTGAGGGAAAGAGTTATGAACCCATAAGAACAAACAGAAACACAAAGTTAACTTACGATTTGGGGTTAAAACAACAACAAAACTCAGTGGAAGACTGAAGTAGGGGAATCTGGGGGAAGAAAGAAGCAAATATACCAAGACAGCTCAACAATTGGTCACATTCCAAAGGGAAAAAAATTGAGGAAACCAGGGTTCTATCTGGAATGTTGAGAAAACAGGTGCTAGAGCCCAGGAGATACCATCCTTCCGGGAGGACTTTAGAGTCCATTGTGTGGGCTCATTTGGAGCTGTAACAATAACTGGGGGTTGTTACGGCATTCACCCGGCTGCAGGGGCCAAGGTTGCTAAAAGGTCCTCCTAAGCCTGGGATAGTTCCACACACAATGGAGAATTGCAACACCCTCCTTGTGAACCTACTCCTGTAACCTAATCTTTAGTTTGTCCAACTGTAAAATGGGACTAGCCCCATTCTCACAGAATTGTTATAAAAACCGCTTTTCCACGAATGGTATTTATTGTTGTTACTGCAGTTATTAGCTATAATTACATGCTACAGATATCTCAGGATGCCCTTAAATTCCTCCACTGTAAGCCACGGGCAACGACTGTCATCGACTGTAGTTTCTAGGAAGACCAGCCAATTCCAAGAAGGATGCTCGGCGGGAGAACCTAATGCCGGAAGCCTATTCGCGAAAAACTCTTCCTTCCCGGACGCTAAAGTCTGGCAAACCACATTGCCCGGCAGACCCCGCAGCCTAGGGCCGGCGCTCAAGCCGTGCATTCTGGGATTGGTAGTTCCCGGGCCTCAGTGTCGGCCTGCGCGCCCAGCTTCAGGAACTCGCCTTCCCAGCTTGCCTTGCGGCCGGGGGGGTTCATTGCCGCGACCAGGAAACGGGAAAGATGGCGACGGCTCCTCGACGTTGAGGCCGCGTTGGGCGGTTCAGACTCAGGGTGGTGAGTCCCGGGCGGTGGGGGCGGTTCCCACGAGCTTACAGAGAGGGCGAGAGTCGGGGCACAGCGGTGGCCCCTGCCTCCTGGACGAGGCGGGAAAGAACGCCTCAGAAAAGGGGCATGAACCCGGGAAGCTCGGGCGGGCAGGAGTGAAGGGGCGCAGGCCCCAGGGGTAGTGTTGGCTCCTCCGAGCACAGGCCACGTCCCTGCACGATATTTTCCTCCCAGGACTCTGCCCATGGGCGCAGCGCCTCTGATACCCCCAGTCTGACCTTATTCTTTCATGCTTCAAGTAGCCTTTGCTGCAGCCAAACTGAAACTTAGGCTTTTCTCTCGCAATCAGTCCATGTTTTCCCGCCTCTGCTCCGCCTCTATTATTTCTTTTGCCGGGAATGACTTCTTTTCCGCGTCCTTAATTACATATCTTCAAATTCTACTTATACTTAAAGGCTCAAGCGTCACTTCCTCTACCAAGCCTTCCACGTCACCTTTTACAAGTGAAAGGAAACGCCTTTGAACACCTGTATTACTACATCTGAGCCTTGATACTCTTCTTGGTATGTGTCTCATACCCCCTATTGTTCTTTTTTTTTTTTGAGACGGAGTCTCGCTCTGTCGCCCAGGCTGGAGTGCAATGGCGCGATCTCTGCTCACTGCAACCTCCGCCTCCCGAGTTCAAGCGATTCTCCTGTCTCAGCCTCCCGAGTAGCTGGGATTACAGGCGCACGTCGCCACGCCCTGCTAATTTTTTGTATTTTTAGTAGAGACGGGGTTTCACCGTGTTCCCCAGGCTGGTCTCGAACTCCTGAGCTCAGGCATTCCACCTGCCTCGGTCTCTTAGTGTTAGGATTACAGGTGTGAGCCACCGCGTCCGGCCTGATAACCCCTGTTGTTCTAAAAATTTCCTGTGAACAGAATTTGTTTTTGTGACTCACATAGCACCTAGCACTGTGCCTTGCATACAGTAGATGCTTGGTAAATATGTCATTGAATGAAAAAAAAGAATGTGCCCCTGCCCTGCAAGAACTGAGGACCTGAAGATCTGGAGGTTTGAGAGAAGGCTGCTGGAAAGCATGGCCAGAGTCAGCCTGGTTATTTGGCCTTTGTGATAATAGAACCTGTGATAAAAGTTGCCTGTATTTACTGTCTCCTCATTCTTCATTCTCTTCCAAACTCATTCCACTTGGGCTTCCATTACCTCAATGCTACTGAAACAGCTCTTGTCAAGGTCACCAGTAATCTCCATTTTTCCAAATTCAGTGGTTGCTTCTCTGTCCCTTATTCCCTCTCCACTTCGCTGGTACTTGATTCCGTTGACCCCTCTCTCCTTGAAACATGTTTTTGGCTTCTTCGTTGCCATACTTTTCTTTGTCCTTTCTCGCTGGCTGCTGGTTCTTTCCATTCTTTTTCTGTGGTTCATCCCGTGGCTAACTCCTGTTAAAGTGTTCCAGAGCTCAATCCTGGAGCTGCTTCTCTATTTTTTTCTTTCACTATGCTGCCTACTTAGGTAATATCATTTAGTGTCCCATGGCTTTAAAAGCTATCTGTGTATTGGTGACTCAGGTTTTTGTCTATTGACCCTCTTCCCTAAGTTCCAGATTTGCATTTCTACTTGCCTTCTGGGAATCTCCACTTGGTTGTCTTACTGACATCTCACATTTAACCTGGCCAAAATGAAACGTTTGATTTCTTCTTAAATCTATTCCTTCCCTAGTCTTTTCCAGTTTGTTTGCTATGGCACCGCAAACTATTAGGTTGCTGAAACTATAAATTTAGGAGCTATCTTTGTGTCTCTTCTTTCTGTATCTCCCTTCAGTAAGTCCTGTCAGCTTTGCCTCCAAAATATGCTCTGACACTGCCTACTTCTTTCCATCTCCATTGCCACCTTCCTAGAACAAGCCACTGCCATCTCTTGCCTAGAGTACCATAATAGCACTCTCAGTGGTTTTGTTTTCACTCTGCCTCTCTGCTATATATTTTCTTGCAAGTCACCAAAGTATTAGATTGCTTCCTGTATAAAGCTCTTCTAAGATCCCCATTGCAGTTAAAATCCAATTTACTCTGACCTGTAACACATTTTCGTTATCTGACTCCTGCCCAGCTCACTGAACTCATCTTGAATCAGTATTTCCCCTGCATCAGTGCTTCCCAGGCTCAAGAAGTCTTCCCACCTCAGCCTGGGCTCAGGTGATCCTCCCCAGGTAGGAGCAAAGGAGCATGGGCCCCATAGGTAGTATTGGCTTCTAGGGGTACAAGCCGTGTTCCTGGATGATATTTTCCTTTATTTTCCTCCGAGGCCTCTGCCTATGAGCTCTTGAACACTTTTGAACTCAAGCATTCCACCCACCCTCAGCCTCCCAAAGTGCTAGGATTACAAGTGTGAATCACCACACCTGGCTGATTTTTCTTTTTTTTTCCTCGAGACAGAGGGAGTCTTGCTCTGTCACCCAGGCTGGAGTGCAGTGGCGCTATCTTGGCTCAAAACAACCCCCACCTCCTGGGTTCAAGCAGTTCTGCCTCAGCCTTCCGAGTACCTGGGATTACGGATGCCCGACACCATGCCTGGCTAATTTTTGTATTTTTAGTAGAGATAGGGTTTCACCCTGTTGGCCAGGCTGGTCTCAAACTCCTGACCTCATGATCCGCCTACCTCAGCCTCCCAAAGTGCTGAGATTACAGGCGTGAGCCACTGCACCCAGCCTCTGGCTGATTTTTATAAATGTAAAATTTTATTTTTCAAAATAGACGGGTAGTCTTACTATACTATCCTGGCTGGTCTTGAACTCCGGAGCTCAAATCCTCCCGCCTTGGCCTCCCAAGGTGCTGGTACTACAGGCATGAGCCATCAGGCCTGGCCACACAAATATGTTTTTAACTGACAAACGTGCAGTTGGGCTCACACCTGTAATACCAGCACTTTGGGAGGCTGAGGCAGAAGGATCCCTTGAGCCCAGGAGTTCAAGACTAGCCTGGACAACAAATTGAGACCTTGTCTCTAATAAAAATTTTAAAAATTAGTTGGGGGCGGGCACAGTGGCTCATGCTTGTAATCTCAGCACTTTGGGCACTCAGGGCGGATCACCTGAGGTCAGGAGTTTGAGACTAGCCTGGCCAACATGGTGAAACTCCGCCTCTACTAAAAATACAAAAATTAGCCAGGCGTGGTGGCACGTGCCTGTAATCCCAACTACTCGGGAGGCTGAGGCAGGAGAATCACTTGAACCTGGGAGGTGGAGGTTGCAGTGAGCTGAGATCGTTCCATTGTGCTCCAGGCTGGGCGACAGAGCAAGACTCTGTCTCAAAAAAAAAAAATGGGTCGGGTGTGGTGGCATGCGCCTATAGTCCCAACTACTTGGGAGGTTGAGGCAGGAGGATGGCTTGAGCCTGGGAAGTCAAGGCTGCAGTGTGCCATGATTGTGCCCTGCCCTCCATCCTGGGTGAGAGGGTGAGACCCTGTCTCAACAACAACAACAACAACAAAAAACAAACCTGACGAACATGCTAAGCTAGTTCCTGCCCCAGTTTCCTAGTACTCACATCTCTTCTATCTAATAAGGGTTTTTTACCCTGATCTTTTCATGGCCCTCTTTCCCATCATTCAAGTCTCAGCTTAAATGTCAACTAAAACTTCTACCCTGAGCCATCTATCTGTTGTTTATACCCTTACCAATCATATCACTCTTTTATTCTCTTCATTAGCATTCATTACTATTTAAAATCCTTTCTGCTACACTAGAATTTATGTTTTATGAAGTAGGAGACTTTGTTTTCTTTACTGCTTTGTCTCCATTACCTACAACAATTTCTGGTACCTTGTAGGTGCTCAGTGAATATTTGTTGAAAGAATGAATGATATCCAGGATGCTGTACAGAGAAAATAGCCCTCCTTTGGGATTATTTTCTTAGGGCTACAAGTGTTCTTTTTTTTTTTTTTGAAACAGGGTTTTGCCCTGTTGCCCAGGCTGGGGTGCAGTGGCGTGATCTCGGCTCACTGCAGCCTCCGCCTCCCAGGTTCAAGCGATTCTCCTGCCTCAGCCTCCTGAGTAGCTGGGACTACAGGCACGCACCACCACGCCCAGCTAACTTTTTTATTTTTAGTAGAGACGGGGTTTCACCATGTTTGCCAGGATGGTCTCGATCTCCTGACCTCGTGATCTGCCTGCCTCGGCCTCCCAAAGTGCTGGGATTACAGGTGTGAGCCACCACGCCCAGCCTAAGACATAGCTATTTCTATGTGATATGCATGATGTACTGATACAGAACAGTCAGTCACTTCTCAGGTGATTGTGAGATCAAATGGGTTGTCCTCACATTTTGAAAGTGCTTCTTGTACATTTTTCTTTTCTTATCTTTATACAATCTTCCTTAAGGATATATGGCGAGGAATGGCATAAGAAAGGGGACTTGTAAGCTAAAGCTTAAGGAACTATTTGAGCTGAACCATCTGGGGATAAAATAAGTTGCGAGAAATGTATCCCAAGTCTTTGGGATGATGATGAGGTGGTTGCAGATTCAGGATTGCTGCAGTTTTAGCTCCTGGCTGAACTAGATTTCATAGTCCAAAGAATAGTTGACAGTGTGGGAGTGGTGTTCGGTGTCTCCCAGGTAGGAGGGAGACAGAAAACATTCCTGCTGAAACCTTTCACAAAACTGGGTTATGCAGATGACCAAGGTTGTGAAAATCTGAATAGGGAATGTCAGTCAGGACTTCTGCAACCTTTAGTTTTGGATATTTAAAAAATATATATTTTGAAATAATTATAGTTTCACAGGTGTTAAAAAATGTGTGTAGAGGTCCTGTGTACCCTTCACCAAATTTTTCCCATTGCATAACTAGAGGTACATTTCTTTTAATCTGAGTAAAAGTATGTTTCTCCACTTAAATTCAGGTTTTCCTTGTGGTGCTAATTATAATATGATCCAGATCTCAAAGTTAAACTTTTTTCTCCATTGAGCTCTCTTTATGAGCTGGAGGAACGTCTCTCTCAGATGTGTGTGTGCTGACTGATCCTGGTGGGTTGGCAGACCTAATAAACTTCAAAGTAAGCAATGTAGGATGTTTCTAGAAGCGGTACACTCTTCATACACTAACACTTCTTTTAATACTCTTTTGCAGTCTAATTACAAAAATATGGTATATTCACTGTACATATCTAGAAATGAATATATAAAAAGGAATCGGCCAGGCACTGTGGCTCACGCCTGTAATCTCAGCCTTTTAGAGGCTGAGGCAGGAGGATTGCTTAAGGTCAGGAATTTAAGACCAGCCTGGGCAACATGGTGAGACCCTGTCTCTACAAAAAATAAATTAGCCAGGTGAGGCAGGAGGATGGCTTGAGCCCAGGAAGTTGAAGCTGCAGTGACCTATGATTGCACCACTGCACTCCAGCCTGGGTGACAGAGTGAGACCCTGAAAGGAATTACAGGGAGACAGTATAGTATAGTGAGTAACAATGGTCTGTGGAGCCAGACTGCCTGCAACTCTGCCACTACCTGTCTGCCCTCAGACAAGTTCCTTTATATACCTGAGCTTCAGTCTTCTCATCTGTAGACATACTAATATATCCACCTCATAGGATTTTTTTGAGGGTAAGTGAATTATGTATAAGCAATTTACAGCACTGCCTAGTACATTGTAAGTACTCTTCCTACTCATTACAGATGGCAGGAGAGCTGGTTGACAAAAAGGACCGTGATGCATCACCTTCCAAGGAGGAAAGGAAGCGATCACGGACTCCTGACAGAGAGCGGGATAGAGACCGGGACCGGAAGTCTTCCCCATCTAAAGATAGAAAGCGGCATCGTTCAAGGGATAGACGTCGAGGAGGCAGCCGTTCTCGCTCTCGTTCCCGTTCCAAATCTGCAGAAAGGTAAAGTAACTTTGTTACATGGAAAGGGAGAGTACATTTCAGATTTTTTCCTTGTTGGTTCTTCTGATGCCTCCAGTATTAGGCATTTTTTTTTTTTTTTTTTTTTCCTGAAACGGAGTCTCGCTCTGTCGCCCAGGCTGGAGTGCAGTGGCTTGATCTCAGCTGACTGCAAGCTCCACCTCCTGGGTTCACACCATTCTCCTGCCTCAGCCTCCCGAGTTGCTGGGACTACAGGCACCCGCCACCATGCCTGGCTAATTTTTGTATTTTTAGTAGAGACAGAGTTTCACCGTGTTAGCCAGGATGGTCTCATCTCCTGACCTCATGATCCGCCCACCTTGGCCTCCCAAAGTGCTGGGATTATAGGCGTGAGCCACTGCGCCCGGCCTTTTTTTTTTTTTTTTTGAGACGGAGTCTCGCTCTGTCGCCCAGGCTGGAGTGCAGTGGCCAGATCTCAGCTCACTGCAAGCTCCGCCTCCCAGGTTTATGCCATCCTCCTGCCTCAGCCTCCCAAGTAGCTGGGACTACAGGCGCCCATCACCTCGCCCGGCTAGTTTTTTTGTATTTTTTAGTAGAGACGGGGTTTCACCGTGTTAGCCAGGATGGTCTCGATCTCCTGACCTCGTGATCCGCCCATCTTGGCCTCCCAAAGTGCTAGGATTACAGGCTTGAGCCACCGCGCCCGGCTGTTTTTTTTTTTTTTTAAAAGATGGAGTTTCACTCTTGTTGCCTAGGCTGGAGTGCAATGGCACGATCTTGGCTCACTGCAACCTCTGCCTCCTGGGTTCAAGCAATTCTCATGCCTCAGCCTCCCGAATAGCTGGGATTACAGGCACCCACCACACCCAGCTAATTTTGTAATTTTAGTAGAGACGGGGTTTCTCCACATTGGTCAGGCTGATCTCGATCTCCTGACCTCAGGTGATCCACCCACCTCAGCCTCCCAAAGTACTGGGATTACAGTGTGAGCCACTGTGCCCGGCTAGGCATCTACTTTTTGTACATTAATCTACTCCTATCCCAGTTGGACCTGCAGGTGTTTTCAGTTTTCCTCAGTGACCCAACTCTTAAAAGTTGAGAGGGAACTTGTAAGAGGAAGGTCCGGGTTATCAAGGAAGGTTCATTTGTGGCTGGGTGTGGTGGCTCATACCTGTAATCCCAGCACTTTGTGAGGCCGAGGTGGGTGGATTACTTGAGGTGAGGAGTTTGAGACCAGCCTGGCCAACATGGCAAAACACTGTCTCTTCTAAAAATATAAAAATTAGCCAGGTCTGGTGGTGCATGTCTGTATTCCCAGCTATTCGGGAGGCTGAGGCATGACAATTCCTTGAACCCGGGAGGCGGGGGCTGCAGTGAGCCGAGATCGCACCACTGCACTCCAGTCTAGGCGACAGAGCGAGACTCCATCTCAAAAAAATAAAAAAGGAAGTTTCATCTGTTCACATAGTCAATGACCTGTCATTGCCATTAATACTTAACAGTACATCTCTGATCTATAGAAGCTTCTTAGAATTCCCTCGTTATTTCCGTGAGAGATACATTCTCTAATTTGTAAAACATTACTTTGGCACAAGAGTATAGGAACTTTCTCAGGGCTGCAGTGAAGCAAGATACTTTGGAAATACCAGTGAATTCTTAAATTTGTGGTCTTCCAGAGAACGACGGCACAAAGAACGAGAACGAGATAAGGAGCGGGATCGGAATAAGAAGGACCGAGATCGAGACAAGGATGGACACAGACGGGACAAGGACCGGAAACGATCCAGGTATATGAAGGAATGAGGGGGCTTTAGGGGAATGCTCCCATTTCTTCTCTGCACCTGAGTTGACTCAGCTTCTTATGAAAGTAGATTTCTCTTAACAGATTCTGTTGGTAGTTATTACAGAGCTCTTTTTCTTATTTATTTTTATTTTATTTATTTTTTTAAAGCAGAGTCTCACTTTCTTGCCCAGCCTGCAGTGCAGTGGTGTGATCACAGCTTACTGCAGCCTTGACTTCCCCAGGCTTAGGTGATTCACCCACCTCAGCCTCCTGAGTAGCTGGACTACAGGCATCTGCCACCAGATTTTGGTTTGTTTTTGTTTTTTTTTTGAGACAGAGTTTTTGTCCTGTTGCCCAGGCTAGAGTGCAATGGCACGATCTCAGCTCATTGCAACCTCCGCCTCTTGGGTTCAGACAGTTTTCCTGCCTCAGCCTCCCGAGTAGCTGGGAATACAGGCATGCGCCACCACGCCTGGCTAATTTTTGTATTTTTAGTAGAGACAGGGTTTCTCCATGTTGGCCAGGCTGGTCTCAAACTCCCGACCGCAGGTGATCCACCCACCTCGGCCTCGCAAAGCAAAGTGCTGGGATTACAGGCATGAGCCACCGTGCCCGGCCTCTTTTTTTTTTTTTTTTTTTTGAGACGGAATCTTTCTCTGTCACCCAGGCTGAGTGCGGTGGCACAATCTCACTGCAACCTCCACCTCCTGGGTTCAAGCGATTCTGCTGCTTCAGCTCCCCGAGTAGTGGGGATTACAGGCACACGCCACCACACCTGGCTAATTTTTGTATTTTTAGTAGAGACGGAGTTTCGCCTGTTGGCCAGGCTGGTCTCGAACTCCTGACCTTAGGTGATCTGGCCACCTCGGCCTCTCAAAGTGCTGGGATTACAGGCATGAGCCACTGTGCCTGTCCTGTATACAAAGTTCTTATCAGGCCCTGAAAGTATAGGTTAGAATTCAAGGCAGAGGACAGAATGCTCCTAACAGAAACTCAGTGGGGTTGTTTGAATTCTCTTGTAGATTAAGCTTAGATCAGGTATGGGGAAAGATTGTTGGGATTGATGGGAATGAAAAATGATGAGGGAATATAGATAACAATATCTTCTTGGCTCGTGGTGGGGTGGCCATGTAGGCTAAATTCATTGTGTATGAAAGAGTTAAGGAGGGACGGGCACCGTGGCTCACACCTACAATCCTAGCACTTTGGGTGGCCGAGGTGGCTATATCACCTGAGGTCAAGAGTTCGAGACCAGCCTGACCAACATGGTGAACCCTCGTCTCTACTAAAAATTTTAAAAATTAGGCCGGGCGCGGTGGCTCACGCCTGTAATCCCAGCACTTTGGGAGGCCGAGGTGGGCAGATCACGAGGTCAGGAGAGTGACACCATCCTGGAGAACATGGCGAAACCCCGTCTCTACTAAAAATACGAAAAAAAATTAGCTGGGCATGGTGGCGGGCGCCTGTAGTCCCAGCTTCTCGGGAGGCTGAGGCAGGAGAATGGCGTGAACCCGGGAGGCGACAGAGCTTGCAGTGAGCAGAGATCACGCCACTGCACTCCAGCCTGGGCGACAGAGTGAGACTCTGTCTCAAAAAAAAAAAAAAAAAATTAGCCAGTGGTGGCAGTACGAACCTGTAGTCCTAGCTACTCGGGAAGTCCCAGCTACTCAGGAGGCTAAGGCAGAATTGCTTGAACTCAGGAGGGAGAGGTTGCAGTGAGCTGAGATCACACCATTGCACTCCAGCTGGGGCAACAGAGTGACACTGCGTCTCCAAAAAAAAAAAAAAATTTTTTAAACAGCCACACCTGGCTAATTTTTGTGTTTTTAGCAGAGACAGGGTTTTGCCATGTTGGCCAGGCTGGTCTTGAACTCCTGACCTCAGGTGACCCACCTGCCTTGGCCTCCCAAAGTGCTGGGATTACAGGCATGAGACACTGCGCCTGGCCTAGAGGAAATATTTTTGACATCAGTAGTAAAGTCCCACTTCCCAAAGGAGATTAGTCTCAAAAGGAGATTTGGGTAGAAAGGGGCCAAGACAGGGCCATAATTAGGTTTCAGAGCTGGCAGAATGACCATGCCTGCTAAGAGAGTTTCAAGACATGATAGATGACTGTGAGCCAGTCTTGTTGAGTCATGGGGAAACTTCCATTCTGTTTTTGGGGCTTAACTTGAACCTCATCCAGGGGCTGAAGTAAGAGTGATGTGGACCTTTCTTGTTCCTTTTCCTCAAAGCTTATCTCCTGGCCGAGGAAAAGACTTTAAATCTCGGAAGGACAGAGACTCTAAGAAGGATGAAGAGGATGAACATGGTGATAAGAAGCCTAAGGTGAAGGAGAGGAAGGATATTTTTCATCTTCAACTCGTGCGTTGCTTTGTTGATCTTTAAAGCGAAGAGAGCCTTTATAGACTAAAGTTCTGTGTTTTATCTTCAGGCCCAGCCATTATCCCTGGAGGAACTTCTGGCCAAGAAAAAGGCTGAGGAAGAAGCTGAGGCTAAGGTAAGTACGTGGGGGTCTCCATTCATCTGCTCAGGCTGCCATAACAAAATACCACAGACTGGGTGACTTCAACAACAGAAATTAATTTTCTCATAGTTCTGGAGGCTGGAAGTCTGAGAGCGGAGTGTCAGCAGGGTTGTTTCTTCTGAGGCCTCTCTCCTTGGCTTATAAGACTGTCTTCTTCCTCGGCTCTTCACATGGTCTTCCTTGTGTACACATGTACCCCTTGTGTTGGATTAGGGCTCACCCTAAAAGGCCTTTTTTTTTTTTTTTTTTTTTTTTTGAGACAGAGTCTCACTCTGTCACCCGGGATGGAGTACAGTGGCGTGATATTGGCTCACTTCAACCTCCGCCTCCCAGGCTGAAGCAATCCTCCCACCTCAGCCCCCCAAATATCTGGGACTACAGGTGCGTGCCACAACGCCCAGCTAATTTTTGTATTTTTTGTAGAGTCAGGATTTCACCATGTTGCCCAGGCTGGTCTCGAACCCCTGGGCTCAAGTGATCTGCCCTCCTTGGCCTCACAAAGTGCTGGGATTACAGGCATGAGCCACTGTGCCCAGCCTAATGGGCTCATTTTAACTTAATCACCTCTTTACATGCCCTGTCTCCACATACAGTCACATTCTGAGATACTAGGGGTTAGGGCTTCCACATATGAATTTTGAGCTGGGTACAGTGGCTCACACCTGTAATCCCAATACTTTGGAAGGCCAAGATGGGAGGATCACTTGAGCCAGGGATTTTTAGACCAGCCTGGGCAACGTGGTAAAAACCCATCTCTATCAAATTTAAAAAATTAGCCATCTGTGGTAGCATGCATGTGTAGTCCCAGCTACTTAGGAGGCTGAGGCAAGGATATTGCTTGAGCCCAGGAGGTTGAAGCTGTAGTGAGCCATGATGACACCACTGAACTGCAGCTTGGGCAACAGAGCAAGAGTCTGTCACAAAAAATATATATAACATGTGTATTTTTTGTTTGTTTGTTTGTTTTGAGATGGAGTCTCACTCTGTTGCCCAGGCTGGAGTGCAGTGGCACGATCTCGGCTCACTGGAACCTCCGTCTCCCAGGTTCAGGCAGTTCTCCTGCCCCAGCCTCCAGAGTAGCTGGGACTATAGGCATGCACCACCATGCCCGGCTAATTTTTTGTATTTTTTAGTAGAGATAGGGTTTCACTGTGCTGGCCAGGCTTGTCTCGAACTCCTGACCTCGTGATCTGTCCGCCTCGGCCTCCCAAAGTGCTGGGATTTATAGGCACAAGCCACTGTGCCCGGTCACATTTTTTTTTTTTTTTTAGAGATAAGGTCTTGGTTTTTTGCCCAGGCTGAAGTACAGTGGTGCAATCACAGCTCACTATAACCTCAAACTCCTGAGCTCTTATGATTTTCCTGCCTCAGCCTCCTGAGTAGCTGGGACTATAGGCACATGCCATCATGTCTGGCTGAGTTTTTTTATTTTTGTAGAAACAAGGTCTTGCTATGTTGCCCAGGCTGGTCTTGAATTCCTGGCCTCAAGCAATCCTCCCATCTAGGTCTCCCAAAGCACTGGGATTACAGGCATGCGCCACCACGTCCAGCCTGAAAAAACACAGAATTCTGTAGGGGACGTAGTTCAGTCCATAACCGAGTCCAAGGCCTATTTATGTTTTCCTCAACAGGCTTAATGCTTGAGCAAATATTTTTGGGTTCCATGCCATCTCCCCATTAGTGACGTGATTGTACCCTGCTCCCAGATCCTTTGTTGACAGTTCCAATCTGTTTTGTAGCCCAAGTTCCTCTCCAAAGCAGAACGAGAGGCTGAAGCTCTAAAGCGACGGCAGCAGGAGGTGGAAGAGCGGCAGAGGATGCTTGAAGAAGAGAGGAAGAAAAGGAAACAGTTCCAAGACTTGGGCAGGAAGATGTTGGGTTCGTTATTCTACCCTGTGTAGCCACTAGATGGAAGAGGAAAGAGTGGGATGAGATACGGTGTCTCTTAGGAGAGATAGAAACCTGTTCACTCTGGAGTTTGGAAAAGGGAAGGATGGTGGGAGTTTATGAGAAAACATTTTTCTGTTAGATCTCCATTTACCCCATATCATAAGTCTAGCCCTTTTTTTCTTCATTTGATGTTCCTCATCTGGATTCCCTCCATTCCCTCTCCTCTTTTCTTCCATGAGCTCTTCTGCAGCTTTGCTTTCTTTGATCTGCAGAAGATCCTCAGGAACGGGAACGTCGGGAACGCAGGGAGAGGATGGAACGGGAGACCAATGGAAATGAGGATGAGGAAGGTCGGCAGAAGATCCGGGAAGAGAAGGATAAGAGCAAGGAACTGCATGCCATTAAGGTGCAGGCCTTGGATCCATCTTCATTTCTCTCCCACACACAAAAATGAGGTTTAGTTATTTGGCCATTGTGATCTCTGCATGTGAGAATTGGGCCTCAAGGCTCATGTGCTTTGTGTTCCCTCCCTGAGCAGGAACGTTACCTGGGTGGCATCAAAAAACGGCGCCGAACGAGACATCTCAATGACCGAAAATTTGTTTTTGAGTGGGATGCATCTGAAGACACATCCATCGACTACAACCCCCTGTGAGTGGCTTCAGGCCTGAATTCTAGGTCTTTTCCACTAGACAGTCCTAGAGAGCTGATGACTACAGAGGTGGAGGAAGTAAGACAAGCCGGGATGGAAAATTGGTAGACTGGTAGTCAGCCAGCCCTCTGGTGGAAGAAAGACCCTGTCCAGGAGGAACTGTTTCATATTAGTAGTCTGCCCTTCCCTCCTACTGCTGTAACAGCTCCTTCTTTTTTCTTTTCCTCTGTCTCAATCCTAGGTATAAAGAACGGCACCAGGTGCAGTTGTTAGGGCGAGGCTTCATTGCAGGCATTGACCTCAAGCAGCAGAAACGAGAGCAGTCACGTTTCTATGGAGACCTAATGGAGAAAAGGCGAACCCTGGAAGAAAAGGAGCAGGAGGAGTGAGTGATCAAGGCTAGGGTGGCTGGACAGAGCCCAGAGACTCTACAGAAAGGAGTTGGAGGGCACTGATTCTACTTACTCCTCACATCCTGCTCCAGGGCAAGACTCCGTAAACTTCGTAAGAAGGAAGCCAAGCAGCGCTGGGATGATCGTCATTGGTCTCAGAAAAAGTTAGATGAGATGACGGACAGGGACTGGCGGATCTTCCGTGAGGACTACAGCATCACCACCAAAGGTGGCAAGATCCCCAATCCCATCCGATCCTGGAAAGACTCTTCTCTGCCCCCACACATCTTGGAGGTCATTGATAAGTGTGGCTATAAGGTAAGGAGGGGTAGATTGGCCCAAAAGATCTGAAATGTTCCTGCACTAGTTTGGGAATAGAGAACTTTGTTCCTTGACTATTTGGAGCCATCCCTGCTATTGGGTACCAATGTGACCTTTTCTGTCACTTTCTAGTAGAAGCGTCAGCTTTTAGTGATTATGTTTCTTCTTGGGGTCCCCATTTCTGTGCACTGTACTTGGCATCCTTCCATTGCACTAGCAGATATGCTTACTACTATCAGTGGTAGCCCAGGTTGTATAATTCTGCCTGTACCTATTACTCTTTCTCGGGGTCACTGCAGGAACCAACACCTATCCAGCGTCAGGCAATTCCCATTGGGCTACAGAATCGTGACATCATTGGTGTGGCTGAGACTGGCAGCGGCAAGACAGCAGCCTTCCTCATCCCACTGCTGGTCTGGATCACCACACTTCCCAAAATTGACAGGTGGGGTCAGCTGGCACCAGCTGGAGTGGGTTTGTCTGGGTAGGAAAGGTGAAAGTGGCAAAAGAATGTTTGTTTTTTGTTTCACGTCTATAATCGGAAGCTTGCTTCTTTATTCTTGGTTCAATATTAGGGAATAATTGGATCATGATATCAAAGAAGTATATGTTGCTGGCAAAGACCTGGAGAACTTTGCTATCCTGGAGTCTCTGATTTTTATTTTTTTATTTTATTATATTTATTTTTTTGAGACAGAGTCTCACTCTGTCACCCAGGCTGGAGTGCAGTGGCACGATCTCAGCTCACTGCAACTTCTGCCTCCCAGGTTCAGGTGATTTTCCTGCCTCATCCTCCTGAGTACCTGGGAATTACAGGCATGTGCCACCACACCCAGCTAACTTTTGTTTTTTTGTTTTGTTTTGTTTTTTTGAGATGGAGTTTCGCTCTTGTTGCCCAGGCTGGAGTGCAGTGGCGCAGTCTCGGCTTACTGCAACCTCCTCCTCCCAGGTTCAAGTGATTCTCCTCCCTCAGCCTCCTGAGTAGCTGGGATTATAGGCACCCGTCACCACGCCCGGCTAATTTTTTTGTATTTTTAGTAGAGATGGGGTCTCCATGTTGTTCAGGCTGGTCTCTTAACTCCTGACCTCAGGTGATCCACCTGCCTCAGCCTCCCAAAGTGTTGGGATTACAGGCGTGAGCCACTGCGCCTGTCCTTAATTTTTGTATTTTTAGTAGAGATGAGGTTTCACCATGTTGGCCAGGTTGGTCTCAAACTCCTGATTTCAAGTGATCTGCCTGCCTTGGCCTCCCAAAGTGCTGGGATTACAGGCGTGAACCACTGCACCTGGCCGAATCTCTGATTTTTATTTATTTATTTATTATTTATTTTTGTTTTTTTGAAATGGAGTCACGCTTTGTTGACCAGGCTGGAGTGCAGTGGTGTGATCTTGGCTTACTGCAACCGTTGCCTCCCAGGCGCAGATCCTCCCACCTCAGCCTCCCAAGTAGCTGGGATTACAGGTGTGTTCCAACATGCCCAGCTAATTTTTGTATTTTTTGTAGAAAGAGAGTTTTACCATGTTGCCTAGGCTGGTCTCAAATTCCTGGGCTCAAGTGATTCACCCACCTCAGCCTCCCAAAGTGCTGGGATTATAGGCTTGTACCATCTTGCCTGGCCTCTGGACTTACTTTCTTTTTTTTTTTTTTTTTTTTTGAGACAGAGTGTCTCTGTTAGGCTGGAGTACAGTGGCACGATCTCAGCTCACTGCAACCTCCATCTCCTGGGTTCAAGCGATTCTCCTGCCTCAGCCTCCCGAGTAGCTGGTATTACAGGCGCCGGCCACCACCCCTGGCTAATTTTTGTATTTTTATTAGAGGCAGAGTTTCACCATGTTGGCCAGGGTGGTCTCAAACTCCTGACCTCAGGTGATCCGCCTGCCTCAGCCTCCCACAGTTCTGGGATTACAGGTGTGAGCCATAGCGCCCAGCCCTGGCCTCTGATTTTTGAGTGAGATCATGGCATTCTTTTCTCATCATCCTCCCCATTCCCATCGCTTCCCATAAGAGTGACTTTGTCTTGCTCTGGCTTGTGGTTGGATAAGAACCAAAGCTCACGAAGCTGTGGGATGCCCCATTTACCACAGAATCGAAGAGTCAGACCAAGGCCCTTATGCCATCATCCTGGCTCCCACCCGTGAGTTGGCTCAACAGATTGAGGAAGAGACCATCAAGTTTGGGAAGCCGCTAGGTATCCGCACTGTGGCTGTCATTGGTGGCATCTCCAGAGAAGACCAGGGCTTCAGGCTGCGCATGGGTTGTGAGGTTTGTTTTTCTATCTAGCAGCCAGCCTGCTGTCTGGGAAGGCTATCCTGGGGCTTTGTTTCTAGTTTCTGGAATAGATGTGCAGTAGAATGAAGAAAGGAGCTGGTTTATATGTATGTGCTATTTATTGAGAACTTAGCACCAAAGTTTATATTACAAATAGTATATATCGTATATATTAGCTCATTAATTCTCACAATAATGTGTGAGAGTAGGTAGTGATATTTCCTTGTTATAGATCAAGCTGAGGTTCAGGTTAATAACTGCCTGAAGTCACAAACAGCTGGCAATGGGCAGAGCTGAGATTCTTATCCATAGCCTGTGCTTTTAGTTACTCTTTACTCTGCCAGACCAAATCTTTGACTTTGTGCATTGCGTTCATCTCGGGAAAGTGGAGGAGAGCTTTTTATGAGAAATCTGCTGTAGAAATTTAGAGTTTTTACATTTTTTTTTTTTTAATTTAGTCTTTATACAACCCCCTTCATGGTATCCCTTAGTCTCTCCCATCTAAGAAAGTTCCTTCTTCAGGATCTGAAATGATTTGCCAAAAAAAAAAAAAGTTTCTACTGATTTTGCCTCCTCTGTCTAATCCCTGCATCTTACTCAGAGACCTCATTCGTTCCTGAGAAAATCCAGGCAACAAGTGATTTCATGCTGGTTTGCAGGAGCCTTTACTGCTAAACATAACCAGAGGTTGGGGTCCAAGTTCCTCAGCATTGGAGGTCTGTCACCCAAGTGGGTGGATAGTTCACAGGAAAGAAAAGAAGGGGCACCTGCTGGGCTGTAAATGATTATACTGTACTACTCAGATTGTGATCGCTACCCCTGGGCGTTTGATTGATGTGCTGGAGAACCGCTACCTGGTGCTGAGCCGCTGTACCTATGTGGTTCTGGATGAGGCAGATAGGATGATTGACATGGGCTTTGAGCCAGATGTCCAGAAGATCCTGGAGCACATGCCTGTCAGCAACCAGAAGCCAGACACGGATGAGGCTGAGGACCCTGAGAAGATGCTGGCCAACTTTGAGTCGGGAAAACATAAGTACCGCCAAGTAAGGCAGCTTCTCTGGGCTGGGAAAAGTGGGACAGGCCAAGGCGGGTGGATCACTTGAGCTCAGGAGTTTGAGACAGCCTGGGCAACATGGCGAAACTCCATCTCTACAAAAATTACAAAAATTAGCTGGGCATGGTGGTGCGCACCTGTGGTCCCAGCCACTCCGGAGGCTGAGGTGGGAGGACCTCTTAAGCCTGGGAGGCCGAGGTTGCAGTGAGCTGAGGTCGTGTCACTGTTCCACTCCAACCTGGGCAACAGAGTGAGGCCCTGTCTCAAAAAAAAAAAAAAAAAGGAAAAGTTGTACAAGTTTGCCAACCTCCTGTTGGGCCTTTCTTGCCTTAGGTGGGCTCAGAGTACATGTTTCTAGAATGAAGTGTGCCTAGGTATGGTCCTCTGACAGTCCTAAGGGTGGAGCCGTTTAGCTTAGCCCTGGAAAAACGATTCCAAAGACTTACGCTGCTACCGGGACCACAGGTGCTAGCAAATGCTCTCAGGCCTTCCTGTCATCATAAGATGGAAAGTGCCTTGATGAACGGGTACTGGGGAAGGATGGGAATTCAGAGGACACTATTTTCTTTTTTTTTTTTTTTTTTTTTTTTGAGACAGAGTCTCGCTCTGTCGCCCAGGCTGGAGTGCAGTGGCCGGATCTCAGCTCACTGCAAGCTCCGCCTCCCGGGTTCACGCCATTCTTCTGCCTCAGCCTCCCGAGTAGCTGGGACTACAGGCGCCCGCCACCTCGCCCTGCTAGTTTTTTCTATTTCTTAGTAGAGACGGGGTTTCACCGTGTTAGCCAGGATGGTCTCGATCTCCCGACCTCGTGATCCGCCCGTCTCGGCCTCCCAAAGTGCTGGGATTACAGGCTTGAGCCACCGCGCCCGGCCTGGAGGACACTATTTTCTAAGGTGGTGGCTATCAAAGCCTATACTGCGGCACATTTTAGATTCTTTCGTCTGGGCTGGGTTGGTGACAGTGGGATATGTAATTATGCCTGCCTGGGTGCAGGGCTGAGCCTCTTGTTTTCGTAGACAGTCATGTTCACGGCCACCATGCCCCCAGCGGTGGAGCGTCTGGCCAGGAGCTATCTTCGGCGACCTGCTGTGGTGTACATTGGCTCCGCAGGCAAGCCCCATGAGCGTGTGGAACAGAAAGTCTTCCTCATGTCAGAGTCAGAAAAGAGGTACGAGGGCACCTGAGCCAGGGGAAACAGGGTGGAGAATGAAATGGCTCTCAGAACTTTTTTCAGTGCAAGTGCAGGGCAGGGCAATTGCTTTGCTGTGTTGAGCTGCTGTTTTCTTGAGCAGAATGTCATGGGCATTGAAGACCCTGAAAGTAGTGTTCACAGATCAGGGTTGGGCATTTCACTTGGAGCGGGAGGTATTATGCATCTCACGTCTTTCTCCTCTTCCCTCCAGGAAAAAGCTGCTGGCAATCTTGGAGCAAGGCTTTGACCCACCCATCATTATTTTTGTCAACCAGAAGAAGGGCTGTGACGTATTGGCCAAATCCCTGGAGAAGATGGGGGTATGTCTGGCAGGGGAGAACAAAATCTGGCCTCTGTGGCACTGCTTTCTGAATCTAGCAAGGCCCCCTAGGCTCTTCCTTTCGATTCTCACCCTTTCTTTAACCTGTCCAGCAATCAACAAGTCAGGACCAGGGTAAAGGGTGGTTTGAGGGAATAAAAAGAATGGAGTCAATTGCCGGGACTCCCTGTCTGCTGCAGTAATGCCAGCCAAAGCTGCCTTAGGTCTTCATCCTGGTGAGGTGGAGCCAGGGAAAGGTTTGAGACCCATATCCTGGCAGAGTCTGAGGATCTAGAAAAGAGTAGGTGAAAACTGTGCTTAGATATGTTGAGGAGAGGAGGTGATGGGGTCAGAAGGGAGCTGATAATCAGTGTCCTTTACTCCTGTTACTGGTGCTTGAGGGGAAGGGTGTGTCCCCGCCACTCAGCTCTTCAACTTCCTTAAACTTCTTGATCCCTGCTTTCTACCCTGATCTTGCCCCTAATTCTCTGAGGACTTCTCATCTGTCTGGCTCCACAGCTCTCCCAGCTGCTTTGCTTTTGACCTTACTCTGTGTGTCCCTGCCACACCACACCTTTTTCTCTCGTCCGTCTCTTCAGCTCGCTTGTTCTCTCCTTCCTTTCACTGCAGTCATTCTTTCTCTTGCCTCCTTCCCTTTCTCCTACCCTGCTGCCCTCTCTAACCCTCCTCTGTGTCTGTC
Organism: Theropithecus gelada; assembly: GCF_003255815.1. Lineage (NCBI taxonomy): Eukaryota > Metazoa > Chordata > Mammalia > Primates > Cercopithecidae > Theropithecus > Theropithecus gelada. The sequence continues at coordinate 7,992,407 of NC_037679.1, read as the reverse complement.
CCATTCCTCTGAACTCCTGTGTCTCTCCTTGATCGCATTGCTCACTCTACCATTCTTCCAACAGTACAATGCTTGCACACTGCATGGTGGAAAAGGCCAGGAGCAGCGAGAGTTTGCATTGTCCAACCTCAAGGCTGGGGCCAAGGATATTTTGGTGGCTACAGATGTAGCTGGTCGTGGTATTGATATCCAAGATGTGTCTATGGTTGTCAACTATGATATGGCCAAAAATATTGAAGGTAAGTTCCAGGGAAAGCAGCTTCAATCCAGGGTGAAGTCAGATTCCTTATGGTGTCCCACTCAAAGTCAGGGTGCTGTCCATGGGGGGCTGTTACTGCCTTCCTCAGCTCCAAGTCTGGGATTGTTTGCTCCCATGAGAAGCGCTCCTGTCTTTTATCTTACCTGGGTTTGTTGTCCCAGCAGCTGGGATGACACTTGTGTCCTCAAGAGTGTGAAGAATGAAGCTAGGCAGCTGTGGGTCTTAGTGTGGTGGGGACTACAGTCAGTAGGAGGACAGGGGAGATGGGCACCTGGAGAGGGCACTGGGGGCACCTCAGGTTCAGGCAGGACGTGCTGTATTCCCGCCTTTGGAGATGGGGTGGGAAGGATGCCTCTAGAAGTGGAGGCATCAGACACGGCTCCCCCGGGCATCTGGGCTGTGCTGAGTGACATTCTTCCCATTCCCCAGATTACATCCACCGCATTGGCCGCACGGGACGAGCAGGCAAGAGTGGGGTGGCCATCACCTTCCTCACAAAAGAGGACTCTGCTGTGTTCTACGAGCTGAAGCAAGCCATCCTGGAAAGCCCAGTGTCTTCCTGTCCCCCCGAACTAGCCAACCACCCAGATGCCCAGCATAAGCCAGGCACCATCCTCACCAAGAAGCGCCGGGAAGAGACCATCTTTGCCTGACACAGCACTCTTCCTGTGGTCTGAGGGCATCTCCAAAGCTGCCTGATGCCTGTTCTTCAGAAACCTCACATCCCTCTTTCCAGGTCCTCACTCCTGGGTTACGGGGGCTTAGGAAAACAGTCAGACTCCCTAGCCCAGACCCTCAGGTCGGGAGGCCTGCATGTGGGGCTGCAAAAGGAGAGGACGATGCTGTCGGAGGCAGGGAGAGGAAATTACCACAGCTTTTTGGCTCAGCTCTGCCCTTCTTTGCTTTGGGATTGCACTGGGCCATCAGCTCATGCCAGGCTATGGGGGCAGCCAGTTGGCATTGCTCCCCAGACTGAACAGAAACCTGGCTGCCTGATGGGACCTCCTTTGGCACAGACTTGACTGTGTAACTGTATAAACTGCAGCAGCGTCGTTGCCCTAGATGCCCCAGGGGACCTGGCACCATGAGGATTACAGACAGTGGAATCTTACTGTCATCTGGACAGCTGTTTTCCTGTTTGGATGGTAAAGAAAGTCGAGCGCCTTTAGACCTGTGCACAGTCCCGCACCAAGGGGTGCTGTGTGCTCTAGGCATCCCCTCCCCCAGGGGATTTTCTGAGTAGATGGAGGGACAGGGTGAACTGGCTGTGTCCATCTTTGTCACTGAGTGAAATCTCTGTTTTCTATTCTCTGAGAAGATAAGTTTGTATGTTCTGAGAATAAATACGTGAATACTAAGGCTGTGTCTAGTTCTAGCTTATTTCCCAGCTTCTCCCTGGCAGGGGGGACACCACTGGGTGCAGGGTGGGTTGGCTTGGAAAATGAGACAGTCACATTAAGAGCAGAGCAGAGGGTCTCTGCTGATGATCTTGAGAGCATAGGCGGACTTGAGGGGAGATGCAGAAGCCATGCAGGACTGTAATGCATCTTCCGCCCCTGTTGTAGCCTGGCGGAATGTGTGGCCCTGGCCTGGACACCCGCTAGGAAGCTTTAGGCCAAGGTGAGAAAGGAAAGCAGTTGTGAAATTTTGGCAGGTGAGGCAGTTGGAACCACTCTGCCACTGTGTGCCCAAGGCCTGGTCTCAGCATCTTTGCTTGCGGCTCCCTAGTTGGACCCATTGCTCCTGGGAGGGGATGGTGCAGGACGGGTGGATTCAGCTGTATCAGGCTGTGGTGATAGGAACGCAGGGCTGCAGTCCTCCCCCCGTACCCCTCTTGTTCACATGCTCTTCTTACCCCACAGAAAGAGTTGGCCTAGTACACGGAGTTCAAGTTGTAGCTGCTTCTAGGGCCTTTTTGGCCTGGCACAAGGATAGTGTAAAGCCGTGACCAAGTGTCTTCTTCCCCACATCCCAGGACAAGCTCCTTTCATGCTGCTGGATGTCTCCCTCTTGACACCTGGGCATGAGGAGTGGGGATGCCTGGGAGTGGAGTGCCTCCCCAGCTCTGCCTTTGTCCCCTTCCCGCTGGACAGATTCTCTGAGAGAAGGGCGGCCTGAACACATCTTTCCCTCCATCAGACTTGGGCCGCATCACAGACAGAACAGAAGCCTGAGGGACTGTGTATGATGTTTATTAGTGATGACAGTGAGGTGAGGCAGGGGCTTGTGGAGCATGCTCTGTAGGTCACACACTAGAGCCATAAGGCGAGAGTAGCCAGGGAGACAGGTCCTCTGTGCCCTGTCTCTCCCCATCTAACCCTAACCTAACAAGCGGCAGCTGAGTCAGGCAACAAAGTCTGGAGCCCGGTTCTCCCAGGATGTATGAGGGACAAGAACAGAAATGACAGGATGCAGGGCAAAAGAATGAGAAAGGCAAGGAGGCCCCCGTAAGTTCTCTGCTACACACACCCTCCTTCCCCAAACCCCCATCCAGGTTAACTCCCGTCTGCCACTTGGCTTCACCATGCTCCTGGCCCCTGGTCCCGTCACATGTTAAGAAGCTTCCTGGCAGAGTGAGGAGAGCCCTTCCCTCCAAGAGCTTCGGCTGTGAGCTCTCTCTGGCCCGAGTGTGGCCAGCCTGCTGCTCCAGTCTTGGATGTGGATGCCCCACCCCAGCAGACGGATAGGTGTGCCACCCCGGGGGGACTTTGATTGTCTCATTTCTAATATGTGGCAGTGAGGTGACTGGAGGCCCTCGGATGCCAAAGCAGTCCCTTGACTGTCAGGACTTGCACCTGCTCAGGGACCTTGTTTCTTCCTCATGCCATGGTGCCCACACCCCACCTTTTTGTCACTTTGATGGGGCATCCCTTCCCTGAGTCTGGTGGGAAGGCCCCTGCTAAGGGGATCCTGGCTTGAGGGCACTGCCCAGTGGGCAGCTTCCTGTGTGGGAGAAGAGGAAGGTGCCAGGGGTACAGAACACACAGCTAGTACCTGGAATGGGAGCCTAGTAGGGGTCACTGCCCAGGAGGTGAGGGGGCCCCCTGTTTCTCCCAGAACCTTGGGACCACAGGCAGCCCTGAAGCTGGGGCTGAGCAGGGGGTTTTGGGGGCTGAGCCTAATGCCAGCCTAATGCCAGTCTAACGCCACCCTGCCTGGAGTGGGCCCCCCAGCCAGCTGTGCCTGTGCCTGCCAGGGTAGGGCAGCAGGAGGCTGTCAGTAGCTATCCTTGGGCCAAGGCCGGTTGCGCTGCCAGTTCCGGTCATTGTGGTTGTGCTCCGAGTCCTGGGCTAGAAGCCGGTCTTGGGGGTCATGCCCGTTAGCACTAGGCAGCCCCGAGGTGTGTTGGCGGTGAGGCTGGTACAGGTCCTGGTAGGCATCCGCATAGTCCTCCTCCAGGTGGCGGGAGCTACGCTGTGAAGATCCTGTCCAGGCTTGGCGGGAGCTCTCGCTGGCCTCATCGGAGGGCATCAAGCTGTCCCGCTCGAGGGGGGAGTGCTCCTCGCCACGCTCCCCGAGCAGCTGCTGGTTCTGGGGGCCACACAACAGCTCTGAGTGAGGCAGTACAGACCTCACCTTGTCCTCTGGTGAGGTGTGAGATTCTTCCCCCCTCACCTCTCAATTCCCCGGTACAGGAATCAGTGCAAGGAAGAAGCATGCTGGAGCATTTTTCCTCTTCCAAGAGAGAAAACTGGAGCTTCGACTCCCGCAAAATTCAGGCTTGGCCTTCAAGGCAGCCTGGGAGAAGATTTGGAGATTGTGTTTCTTTTGACCCCTAGGAAACTAATCTCTGATGTATCCATCTCATTGATTGATTCCCTCTCTCCTCAGGAAGCTCCTTTGCCCGTCTGCACTAGCTCTGTACAGCAGAGCTGAGAGTTCTACAATCCTTTGGCATGCTGAACTGGAGGCCAAGGACAGTCCTCTGAGCAGGGAGGGGCAGGCAGTGCTTTGGCTGGCTTAGCTTGAGCATCTCTGCCCACTGGAAATGGTTACCTGAAGTCCGGGGATGACACTGGGAGGACCCAGAAGTCCAGGGCCAGGGGCTGGGTGGTGCGTAGCCCGCCAGTAAACCTCCAGGTACTCGGCCAGGTGCTCACAGGCATCCTCCAGCTGGTTCTCATCCAGAATCACATCAAACGACTCCTGAGGAGGGGGAGGAAGGTGCAACATTGGTTTCCCCTCAGCAGCAGCCCCCAACCCATCTCTGTCACTGCTGCGGCCCTGGGGGAGTGGGCACAGGAGCAGCTGACCCAGGCACTCACCGGTGGACACTGAACCAGCTTATCGTATGCCATCATCTGTACGGTCAGGTGCTTCATCTGTGACTTCCCCCGGGAGCGAATGAGACGCTGGAGTACCTAAGCGGGGAGGGCAGAGCTAGGCCTAGAGTCTCTCAGGACTCTGGGTAGAGCTAGGCATTTCCTCCACTTGTGGCATCAGTAGCAGGTGAGGATGACTCAGAGTCATGTTAAGGGCAGCAGGAAAAGGGAACTCAGGTGCCAAGCAGGGACCAAGTAGAGTCGTGCCACATTCTAGTAGGGTAGCCCTGTGGGCCTCCTCCATGACCCCAGCTGACTTACCTTTGGTGAGGACACTTTGACAAAAACGATGATGGGGGCCAGCGAGGTCTTGGCCAGCTGTGCTGGGTGGTTGATGGTGTCAGCGTCCAACACTACTAGCTGCAGGGATTTGGCCAGCTCAAATATGCGCTCGATCTCACTCTGCACTTCCGCTATGGAGGGAGGCAGCAGCAGTGCTCACCAGGAGCTCTGCCCCACTGCTCACTCCAGCAGACTTTGAGGGCTCCCAAATGGTGGACAGGAAGGAATTGGAGAGAAAGGGCATTCATCGAAGCCTGGGCAGGCAGAAGAATGGGAATTGAGGAGGAGGGGTGTGTTCTTGCCAATCCTGGGGGCAGGTAGAGGAGTTGGGCAGAAAGACAAGGAGGCAAGGAAGAGAAAAGGAGGAGGGGCCAGGCATGGTGGCTCATGCCTGCAATCTCAGCATTTTGGGAGGCGAAGGTGGGCCAATCACTTGAGGTCAGGAGTTAGAGATCAGCCTGGCCAAACCCTGTGTCTACTAAAAATGCAAAAATTAGCCAGGCATGGTGGTGGGCACCTGTAGTCCCAGCTACTCAGGAGGCTGAGGTGGGAAGATTGCTTGAACCCAGAAGGTGGAGGTTGCAGTGAGCCAAGATCTCACCACTGCACTCCAGCCTGAGCGACAGAGTGAGACTCCATCTCAAAAAAAAAAAAAAAAAAAAGAAAGAAAGAAAGAAAAGGGAGGAAGAAGGTTCTCACTGGTGCTTGAGTGGGCACAGAAGCAGGTGGCGGGGACTTCTCACCGATGCTAGAGCGGGCAGAGGAGCGCTCAATGATGGTCCTCTTGCCAGGATTGTTGAGCACAGATCGCTTTGCCAGGGAGAGGTCAGCTGTGACTCGAGTGATGGAGATCCTGGGGTGGGAGTGGAGAATCCCAACTAGCTTCTAAACCTGTGCCTCAGCCTCTCCTTACCCAGCTCCCACTAACTCTTCCCTTAAAGAAGACTTGCTACAGCATCTGGAAGTAGGCCATGAGCTTCTCCTTGGTTCTCAGGCCACCTCAGGCCAGGGCAGCTTACCTGCCATCAAATCTGTGTTTGAGGAAGTCAAAGAGAGCCTTCTGCATCATGTCTGTGACCTGGTAGGAGGGCATGGCACTGACGAAGGGCCCTTTTGGAGAGAGGCAGCCTCCCCATGCATGGCCCCAGAGTCGACGTCCTCCACATACAGACCCTGGAGGGAGGATATAGACCCCTTCCACTTCCCCTAGGGACTTCCTGTGGCAGGCTTGGTAGAGGTGACTCTTTGGGGTCAAGGACCTTCCCTCACCTCATAACCTTTCAGAGAGGGTCCGACCAACACCACAGGCCGCATGGAGGGCACCACGTCATATGGGGGAACATGTTCCGCCTGCAGAATGGACATGAAGTCAGTAGAAACCATGGCCCTAGTGCCTGTCTCATGCCTGGTTGGTGTCAAGGCAGATCCAGAGGTTCTGGGCTCCCTCCCTTCTCTGTTCTGCCCTCCAACAATGACTGCCTAGAACACTGTCCCCAGAGCCATAAGCCATGATCCCCCCCAGCCCAGGTCCCTTCCTTGACTCACCTGCTTTTGCTTCTGCTTGGCTTTTCGGAAAAGGAAATACAAGATTAAAGTTGGTGAAGGGGGAAAGGTCCCTGGGGGCACGGTATCCCCATCCCCAGGGAGATACTGGCTTCTCCCCACCCCTTCTGATGCCTCCACAAAACCCCTTCCCACACAGTTCACTTGGGCAGAATCCCCCCTTTCCCTGTGTCTTAGCTACCCACCTACCCAAAATGGGTGGGTTGAGGGGAGGCTACCTAGAGATGGTGGAGGGGAGCGTCGGTTGCCAATGTCACTCAGGCTGGAAGGGTTCCCGGATCTCCTGAGAAGAAAGGGAGGCGAGAGAGAGGTAGAGAAGAATGTGTCTCTGTGTACGTATGTTCTATGCATTATTTAATAATTGTACACATTTCCATATGCTTTATCTAGTGAGACAGGTGTACATGCAATATGTGTGCATTCGTGTGTGTGTTTGTAGATTTGTTTAGTGTGAGTGTGTAGAGCCGGGCATATGTGCATGTGTATTTCAGGGGGATATGCATGTGTGTGGCATGCATGACGACGTGTCCTGTGGGTACAGTTCAAGTGTTTGGGGTGTGTTTACTGAGTCACAGCCCAACTCTCACCTGGCCTTCTGCTCCTGTTTGAGCCGGATGCTCTCCAGGCGCTGGGGGCTGGGGATGAAAGCGATGTCCCCGCCCTCTTTCACTAGCCGCCCGATCCACCAGTCATTGCTGTACTTCTAGGGGTGGGTGGAGCAGGAAGGGTGGTGAGAGGAGCGCCCTGCCCAAGTCCTGGTTCTTCAATGTGAAGAAGCCAGCGAGGCGGTCACTGAGCTGGTCTAAGGAATGCAATGCAAGGGGCGGTGGGCAGAAGGGGCCAGGGGAAAGGGCAGCCAAGTTCGGGCCACCCAGGATTTCTGAGTGAGGCACTGCAGCTGTCATAGGGGACCTCGGAGGCAGCTAATCTAACTGCTCACTTGATGGACATGGAGACTGAGGCCCAAGCCAGGTCTCAGAAGGATGGAGACCCTGGGGATGAGGTCTTAGATATGAGGGGTGGACAGGTGTGTGTTAAGGAGAAGAGCTGATTAGCTTGGGGAGTTAGACTGAGGACTGAAGTAAGAAGCATTGGGATCTGGGGCAAGAGCAAGAAAATGAAGTGTCAGAGGCTTAGAAGTGTTAGAGCACGGGGGTCGGTCACCTCTTTAATGTGCAGAAAATCTTTGGCCTCAAAGTTGACTCCAGAGCCCTGGACGGGGCACTCCTCATCCAGTACGCCACAGTAGCTGACATTGGTCCTCACCGCAAACGCCACAGGTTTGTGCTGGAGAATTTGGCCATTAGTGCAAGTGAGAGAAGCCTCGGAGCACCCCTTCCAGCTTCAGTGCCCCAACAGCAGAAGGCCGTGGCCTCTGCCCCTCACACGCACCCTCTCACACTCAAGGACATCCTGCCCAAGGAACCCTTGGGACTTAGGACCAAGTGCAGGTTTCCACCTAGTTTGGCCTCCCGTCTTGCCCCATGCCCAGAAAGTATACCTTGGCCCTTTCGAGCTGCTGCTGAGCCTGGCTCTCTACTTCACGCCGGGCACTTTCCCGGTCCTCCTCCAGGGAGACGTCTGAGTCCAGAGATGGGCGGCTGGTGTAGGAGTCAGCTGAACCCTGGGTTGGGAAACAGGCTGTGACTCCCAGGCTCCGGCGTGAAGGACGCTATGGAGGCACCCTCCTCACCTTACAGTGTTGCCTCTATTGCCCCGTTTCTCCATCTCCAAGGGGGTGGCTGGGTCCCTATGGCCCCTCCTATCCCCTGAGAAGGGCCCCGGTGCCTCTGAGGCTACAGGAAACCTGGCCCCATCTATAGGTGCAAAGATCTGGGCCCCTCCTCCCCCAAGCCTATTAATACTACAGCTTTGAATAGAGCCTTCACTTCTCTCTTTCCTCCCTTTTCTCCCCTCTAACATGTCCTCTGAGCTGAGGGAAGGGAGGAGTGCTGAAGATGATGTATTAGAGATGATTCTGGATCCAGGAGACCCAGCCCTCTTGTTCACAGCAGCCTGCAAAGCAGCCTGGACATCATCCCTTTAAGATGCCTGGCAGGAGTCCAGCCAGCAGTAACAGTCAAGAGATGCTGGTTGGCACAGCACCAGTCCTGAGTGTGGGGATCCAGCCATCTGCCCCCTAAGATCCTGCTTTCCCTACTCCAACAAGGCTCTGAAGGCTCTCAAATGGTGAGCCCTTACCCTTCCAGGGTGAAGAGGAGGACACAAAGCTGCCAACTCCTAGAAGTTACCTCCCCTTTGCTCTCCCCACCCCCTACTTTTCTTCCTCCCACACCTGCTGGGGCAACTGGCCAGATATAGGCAGCAAACAAGACACAGACCGAGAAGAACACAAAGCTGTCTCCTTGGACGCAGGACGCAGGTGAGGCTGGGCCATGCCTACCACTTGGCCTACATCTCCCCAGTCCTTTCCCAGGCCCAGGGGACATTGGCCCTAGAAGAAGGCTATGCTAGTGCCAGGCAACTCAGCTATGGAGCAGGACCCTGGGGATGTGGGGAGTGGGTAACATGAGCAAGGAGAGTCTCTGAGTCCTGCCCATAGGAAAGGTCATAGGCAATGAGGGTGCATTTGAGGGTCACAGAGCTCAGCTTCAAGGCCATGAGGGAGAGGCACAAATGAGTAAGGGATGCTGGACTTCGAGACAAGAGCCCAGAGGTTAGGATGTCTGGGTTTCCTCCTCTGCCTAGGGAAAGAGTCTTTCGTTTCCTGCCTCAGTATTCCCTCTCTGTGGGGAGAAGCCTCAAGTGATACTTCCCACAATTCTGAGATGCCAGTGGCAGAGAGAAGGGATAAACCTAAATAAGGGGTTCATGCAGGAGTGTGTGTGTGTATAGGGGAAGGGGCTTTAGAATGTCCTTGGGTGGAGGAATATTCTCGCAAGCTCACTGGGCACGACAACCTACAGAAGGCAGCAGAGGCCAGACTCTCAGAGAAGGCAAAATCACACACCTGCTGTCCACTGTGCCCTCTACCCCCACCCTGCCTTGAGCAAGAGGGCTGTTCAGCTGGGGGTCAGCCCAGGCTCTCGAGTCTTAGGCTAAAGACAGTGTCTATAGTACACCAAAGGCCTGAAGATAGCACAAGGGGGAAAGTTCTTTCGTTTTACGGAAGAGTAGAGTCTGCCCGCTGTTCCTCATCTCTCCTGAGAACAAAATGAGGCTGGATGGCAGCAGGAAAAGTGGGGGTTGAACCCCAGAAATAATCTTGGCACAGGGTGAGGGACCTCCTTCCTAGGGGTCTTAAGACACAAGAGAAACCTCTGTGGGATGTTAGTATCTGAAGCGACCAGACAGGGGCCAATAGGCTGGGAGGCAGAAGGCAAGGCAGATGACCACTCACTTTGGTACAGATACATCGGGTACCTCCCAGAAGCCCAGCACCATGCTAAAAGAGGAGTCTGACCTTTTCTGCCTGCGCTCCAGACACTCAGCCCAATTTAGTAATCTTTATTTTTATTATTTTATTTATTTACTTAGAGACAGGTCTTGCTCTGTCGCCCAGGCTGGAGTGCAGTGGCACAATCGTGGCTCACTGCAGCCTTGAACTCCTGGGCTCAAGCGATCCTCCTGACTCCTGAGTAGCTAGGACTACAGGCATGCACTACCATGCCTACTAGTTTTTTGTAGAGACAGGATCTTGCTATTTTGCCTAGGCTGGTCTCAAACTCCTGGGCTTAAGCCATCTTCCTACCTTAGCCTCGCAAAGCACTGAGATTATAGGCATGAGTCTCTGTGCCTGGTTTAATTTAGTAATTTTTTTTTTTTTGAGACGGAGTCTTACTGTGATGCCCAGGCTGGAGTGTAATGGCGTGATGTTGGCTCACTGCAACCTCTGCCTCCAGGGTTCAAGCATTTCTCCTGCCCCAGCCTCCTGAGTAGTTGGGACTACAGGCATGCGCCATCATGCTAGGCTAATTTCTGTATTTTTAGTAGACATGGGCTTTCACCATATTGGCCAGGCTGGTTTCCAACTCCTGACCTCAAGTGATCCGCCCGGCTTGGCCACCCAAAGCGCTGGGATTACAGGCCTGAGCCACCTTGCGGCCTAATTTAGTAGTAATAACGCCTGGGGCATCTGGGGTTACCTGACCTCTCACCCTGGGATGGGAATCACAGGATCTCTCCCTAAATAATTAATGAGTTGTGCTCAGAATGGAAGCCCCTCTCCATTACTTCCAAGTCCTCCAGGCTAACTTATCTCTCGTGCTCCGGTATTACTTGGGGAGGCCAGGGCTGCCCTGCCAGGCATGATCTAGGGTCTTACCTTTCCTGTACCCTGCTACGCCAAAAGAGCCAGAGTGTCAGTACTTTGGAGCTGCCAGGAGTTGGCACAGTGCCCTCGTGGTGCCCCCCTTGCCTAGTGAGTGTGTGGGCAGGCTGCAGCTCCTCTCTTGCCTGGCACGGGGGAAGGAGAGGAGGGAGATGAGCCGTTGGATTTATTTAGAGCCTGATCTCCCTCCTACTGCTTCAGAGGGGGCCTCAGGGAGAGCAAGGAGCCAGGCAAGAGAAAGGGAAGTGGGGGAGGGTGATCAGGAGCCAGAGAGCGATGGGAGGGAGCAATGGGTCAGCAGGCTGTCCTCCAACACCATCCACATGTCAGTCTGTTCCTTGCAATAGCCCTTGCCTTCTCACCAGGGATGGGAAGAACCTCCTAGGGCCCTCCAGCCCCACAGAGAGGTTTGTTCTCAAGCTCACCTTGGCACCCTGGGCTATACCAGCTGTCCCTTCAACTGTCAGAAAGAGGTGTCCACCAGAGCCTTGAAAATGATCTGCTCTAGCAGCAATGTAATTACCCCAGAGGCCCCATGGAAAATTGGGCCCAGAAGGAGCCCAGTCCCAGAAAAGGACAGTTGCCTATTCTGAGCATCAGCACTCATCTATCCTGGGCCTGGCAGCAAGTGATGGGAGAAGACTGGAACATACTCCTCTTTCCGACCCAGGGGTGCTCCATCCTATTGGGACCCCTTCCAAGCCATCTATTGGTCCACTCCTAAGGAGGCCTTCTTACAGGACATTTGAGGGAAAGTTGGCAGCTCCAAGGGTCTGAGAAGCTGCTCCGCATTCTTGCCCCATCTTTCCAGGCACTCTCCCTGCTGTCTGAGCTCCGGGAATCACTGCTTAATGAGCTGATTTGTCTCAGCGGGTCAGGAGATAAAAGCAAAGAGGAGAATTAAATATTTATTGGTTTCCTGTTTCTCTGAGCAAAGCGCATCCTCTCCATCCCCAGGCCCTCAGCTCCTCTGGCCTCACCTCCAGGCCCTCCATGCTGGGCAAGAGCTCAGGATGCCCGCTGCTCAGAGGAAGCCTCAGCAGGGGGCTGTGGAATGGACGGGGCTCAGTCACCTGGCCTACCCATGTGCTGGGTGCCCAGGTTTCAGCCTGAGAGAGAAACTGGGCTAGAGAAAGGGTGAGGAGATGAGGCAGTGCGCAGAGATGGAGGGGGTAGAAGGGAATAATGGAGCTCCTCAAGTTTTAGGATCCCTCTGTCTAAAGAGGCTGGTCCCCGGCTCCCTGGTGTCCTCTCAGCTCCCTAATGTGTTGTTTGCTTGAGGCACAAGAGGTCCGGTATGTCTGCCTCCCCAACTACCTCGGCGGCTCTCCTAGCTGTTGTGTTCAGACCCCAGAAATCCAGAATTTGGAACTCCAGACATGGCGTGTTCCCTCTCCAGAGCCTCTGTGCCCTCGGCCTCCAGCCCTGCCTCCTCCCACCCCTTTCCTGGGCCGTGGAGCCACCTGCTTGAGCCCTTCCCCTATACTGCCCCCTCTCTGCACACACCCGATGCCCCAGGGTCTGAGTCTGGGTCGCTGGGGAGCGCTTGGCATGAAAATCCATCTCCCCACGTTTTTAGAGCGCCCCCCTACACACACTGCCCTGCCACTGAGGCGTTTTTCAAAGTCCTGAACTGGGGGAAGGGTTGAAGGGAGAGGAGGTGTCACCCCAACTTCCCCGCCCCCACCCTCACCGTGGGCACTCACCGCCTCCGAGTCCTCAAACCCGGGCACGTAGGAGTCGTCATACATGGGGGAGTCCGGGTGGGGGAAGCGAGCGGCGCCGGGGGCGGGAGCGGCCCGGAGGCAGGGGCGAGGACTGCGGGCCGCGCCCGGGAGATGCCACGGAGCCCCGCAGCCCTGCGGGCGGCGGCGGGGAGCGAGAGAGCGCGAAGGAGGGAGCGAGCCGCGAAGACCAGCTGCTCGGAGCTCAAATCACCGCTCCCCCCACCCCACCCCCCCAAACCCAGCCGGTCCCACCCCGAGCGCGGCTGAGGAATCTGGCGCCCGCTCCTACAACAATAGTGCCCGCCCACCTGACCCCCTCCCTGGGAGAAGGCGGGGGCGGCCAGGGGGCGGCGGCCACCGGGGAGCCCGGGCCAGGCCCGGAGAGGGGAACGGATCCGTGCTGGGTGGAAGGTGGGTCCCCGAGCACCTACGGGGCCTTGGCGGCTGGGAGGAAGGGGAGGAGAGGCTGCGGGCGGGGCGGATCCAGGCAGGGAGGAGGCGGGGCGAGGAGAGATGCGGAGACAGAGACGCTCGGCAACCCAGGAACTACTCCGCCGGGAAACAAAGGGCTGCGGCGGGGGAGGGAGGGGGCGCTGAGACCGCGAGGAAGACGCGACCCGGGCGGAGACTGGAGAGGGCGCAGGTGTCGAGGAAGCCGGAGAGAGAGAGGCAGAGGGAGGACGGAGAGGACAGGAAAATGGGGAGACCCTGGGAGACAGAAGAGGCGCGGGAACAAGCGGCAGACGGGGGAGGGGTCCCAGGCGGCAGCAGTGCGGGTCTGGGCCCGTGCGTCCCGGAGGCTCCGAAGCAGACCCCGCAGTAGTCCCGGGGAGGAATGGGCTTAGTGCCCCCAGGCTAATGCCAGGACGGCAACTCCTGCCCCAACAGGTGCCCGGCCCCCTCAGTACGGGAACGCTGCGGCAAAGGCGGTGTTGCCTAGCCCTTGAGAAGGGGGGAACTTTCCGTGAGCTGGGTAGGCCTCCCCACACCTGTTGCACAGATAGATTTCGTCTTAGTCCGGCCAGGATGGGGGTTCCGTTCCCCACTTCCCTGCCAAGGATCGTGCCAGACAGTGCCAAGGCATCCGTGGGAACTGGGTCAGAAAGGGGCTGTTTTAGGTGAGCCTAAAGGGAGGGGAGAGAAACCAGAGGGTGGTGGTAGGGGATAGTTGTGGGTGGGATCCTGGCTACACTGGGGTTGGGAGAGGAAAGGGCCAGTCTCCTCAGAGTCACTAGGGTAAGGCCAGATTCTCCCCTCAGCAGAAGGGCTTGTACCACTCTGCACCACTCAGTCTCCTTCACAGGAACACTGAGATTTGAGGTAAGAGAGCCGCAGCCCTTATATTGAGGAAACTTTCCCCAAAGATCCACCCATTTGAGCTCTCTCCTTTTTTCATCTCCTGAGCAAAATTCCTTCTTTGATTTTTGACTGCCTACCTTTGTGCCCCACAAGGAGGACGTCCATAGACAGGGGTACACTTGGAGGCCCCCTGGTGCCCATGCCCTTGGCCCTGAGCTCAGTCCTTTTCCTTTCCCAATTTCTCACACCCGGGAGTTCAGCAATCTGCTCATCCCTCCTAGGCTTGAGGAGAATCAGACATCCAAAACTCTGACATAGCTTAATAAGATCTGTGGTAGAAGGCACTGTGCATGGGAGAGAGAAAGCCCACCCAAACCAAGTGGCTTCCCACCTGGGTCACTTATCGGTGTTATCTTAGCAAGAAAAAGAAGAGGCTTCATCTTCAGACTGACATCTTTAGTCTGTCTACTGTGGGTGGCCCAGAGCAGCCCTGCCCAGCACCTTCCTCGTGCTGGGTTTGACAAACAACTTTGTTACAGCCCCTGTGGCTGAAGGGACGTCGCTACTGGGGGAGGCAGTCAGCTTTCACAGTTGCCTCTCCTGGGTCCAGCACCAATTGGGGTTTGGTCATATACTGGATTCGTATTGGAAGTTCCGACACTGCCCACTTTTGTGCCCTCACCCAGTTACTCAGTATTCCTTGTATCCCCCTCTTTCATCCTTTTCAATTCCTTCTGTCTTTCAGGGGCCGAGAGAGGTGTCAGAGAGTAAGACCCTCAAGGTGCTTTTCTCCTGGGAGATGGTTCTAATGAAGAAAGCAGTGGTGGAGGCAGCTGCTTCTCTTCCCATCCCTGCATCCACTCTCTTGGCCTCTCCTTTTGGGACTCTCCCACCCACAGAAGGTCCCGGGGCTGTAGGTAACAGCGGATCTGCCATGGGCAGCACTCCTTCCTCACACTCCTTGTAATCTCCTGCGACAAGGTTGTCTAAGTCTGCTCCTGAGGCATGTGTTGCCATGCCAACCATCCCCAGGAGATGGGTCCAAGTTCCTCATACCTGGCCCTTCCCCTGGGTCCTGCAGGAGCTTCAGAACTTCCCTCCTTCTCCTCATATCTCTGGGTTGCTACCCAATGCCCCTTTCCTTTCTCATCTCACCCACACCTGCCTACTCCAGTTGTAATGCCAACTTGGTGACTTCTTGTCCTGTGACACGACATGTGCCTGTCAGTATCCATGTAGCCCTAACCTCTTTTCTTTTTCATGGCTGGGCATAAAGGGAGAGAGCTGAGGGCAATAAAGGATCAGGGGAGAGGCTCCTCCTGCTGATTCTTTCTAGGAGAGAGTTGTTAGACTGGCAGCTGGCAGGTACCCAAGTCATGGAAGCAAGACATAAGAGGAAAACCCTGAATAATCAGGTTTGGGAGCTGGAGTTCTTGGGAGGTTTCAGAATATATTCTAGCTTCTCCTGTAAGTGCACCAGGAAGCTGGGCAGATCCCTGTCCCTGGGCACTGAATGGGGAAACTGAGGCAGAAGCTAGGCCTTCTGGGAAGACTTAAAGACTCCTCTCCAGCAGTTTTTAAGATCTGGACCAGATAGAGGCCCCTACCATTCTGGCTGCTAGGCTGCCAGGGTACTCGGGGACAGGCACTAGGGGAGCTTGGCAGAGCCCTTCTTGTAATCTAGCCCCTTTTTTCTGGCTTCCCGGTCAGTCCTCTCCTCTCATCCAATCCCAGTACTAGGAAGCTGCCAGCTCTGGCCGCTCCCTCCTCTCTAACCCGGTGCCTCTTCCACCCCTGGTTTCACTTCGTCCGGTTTCCCTCCCTCCCCATCGGTGCAGTCTCACCCAAACGCGTGCCCCCTTCCTAGCTTGGAGCGGAGATCTCCTCCCATCCAGTGGGGAACCCCCCTCCCCCTCCCCCCTCCCCCCACCACGGTTACCTCGTTCAGCAGGAAGGTTGCACTGGAGTCAGAAAAAGACATAGACCAGGCTAGCGGCCTCTCCTCCTCCCCCGGGCCAGGGGCTCCGAGGCGGGAGCAGAACCCGGCCGCTGCTCTGCACGCTGCTCCCGCCTGCACGCCTGGCCTCGCCCCACGCCCGCCCGGCTCCGCCGCCTGCTCCCTTCCCTCTCTCCTGGTTCCCTCCCTCTTTCTCCTCCCTCCTCCCTCCCTCCCTCTCCCTTCCTTTCTCACCGCCTCTGTCAGTCTCTGGCTCTCCCCGACTTTCAGCCCAGCCTCTCTCGCCACTTCCGTCCCTCCTAAGGTCCCCGTTCTGTTTTTCCGTGTGCCTCCCACTGTCCTTCCATCCCCACGTCGCACCCTCGCTCCTCAGCTTCCCCTGCCCCTCTGCTTCTTCCCTAAAGTCCTCCCGAGAAAGGGTAGGGACTCTGGAGCTTCCGCCGCCGCAAGCAGAAGGGCAGGAACAGCTCCAGGGCTGCCCCAGCACCTGAGCTCTTGGCGGAAGCTTCTGCTCCCTCCCGGCCCTGCTCTGCGCGCTGGGCGCGCATCCCCCGGCGGCGACTGCGACCCCGACCTCGGCGGGGAAAAGGACCGAAAAGCAAGAGTGCTGGTGCTCGGCTTGCCTGCCCAAGCGTCAAGGCGCCCATCTACCCCTCTCTGGCTCGGCCCTGTGTCTCCAGCGGGATCGGCATCCCTGTGGAGACAGCCCAGCTGGGATCGCCCCGCACCCGCGGAGTCTCTGCTGTCTCTCCTCTCTCCCAGGTTCTGGTGCCGCGGGTCTCAGCTCCTCGAAGGGGAAGGTCAAGGCGAAGCGACGCGGCTCCCTCTCGACCGGCTGCAGCGCCCTGGGCTCGCTGGCCCGGCGGCTGCACGCGCCCTCCAGGTGGCGGCACCGCCTGGAGTCCGGTCCCGGGGCCGCGGGGTCCGGCCCTGCCAGCAGGCGGCGCTGCTCGGGCCAGAGCAGGGGGGACGCACCCCGGATCCAGACACCGCCCAAGCCCAGGACGAACCCCTCTTCCCCTCCTTTCAACAGGAACTGCAGTCCCATCTCGAGACCCCCAGTAGGAGACCCCAGGCTGCCTTCTACTTATCCCCACCCCGTAGGGCACCTTCGAGACACCCGTGCCCCTCCGGGATCCTAGCCCGTCCCTACCTCCATCCTGGTGTCGAGGGGCTCCCCAACTAAGCCGGGCAGCGTCCTGGCCGGGACTGGGCAGCAGGGAGTACAGAGTCGCGGGACCGCTCCTCGGGTCAGTACCCCTCCCGCCCCTTTCTGCGGGTGCGTCAAACAGGACAAGCCCAAGTTCTGGCGGGGGAAGGGGGAGCGGGGGTGTAGTCCCAGTTGGCTCTCTCTCTGGACCCTTCTGAGCGGACAGACCGCTCATTGGTCCCTTCACATCCCCAACGCCCCCATGCTGGACCCTTTTCCAGACCAAAGACGGCACCTGGGGCGGGGAGAGACGGACCCCCTTCATGGAGACAGACACACGCTAACCCAGGTCCCCAACTTCCCCTCAGCATTAACTAGAACTCTCTCCCCTTTCCAGTGGAGGGCATCCCCACCCTTCTTCCCGGCCCTTCTTTTAACCCACTTCCCCTGGAAGTTCTCGGGACCCCTCCCCTCAATGCTCCCATCCCTGGGATCTCGGGAGATTGTTCCTCTCTGCTCAGCTGACCCTCCACTTGCCCCCATTTCTGAGGGAGCTAAGTTGGGGGAGAGTAAATTCTCTCTCCACTCCCGGCTCCTCCCGAGGCTGGATTTAACCTGGAAAGTGCTTTGGGAAGGCACCTCCTCCCCCATTCCCTCTGTAGTCTAGTCTAGTGGATCACGGAGCCCCTACCACCCACCCATCCCCAAGTTGCTCAGCTTCGACCATTCAGAGGAGAGAAAGAGGTTATGTGTGTGTGTTAAAAATGTGTGTGGAGGTTTTTATGGTTTGGTTTTGTTTTGTTTTGTTTTTTTGACTCTAGTAGAAGGAGCAAACGCTTTGCCTTTCATTTGGCAAGAAGACCTGGAGGGAGAGAGGGCCCTCCCCACCTACACTCCCCTGCTGACCACAGCTAATGGACTAGCTCCTCTGGGCCCTGCGGCAGCTTAAGTTTCCATAGGAGAAGGGAGGTGCGGGGACAGGGGATGTTGGTCCAGGCAAGCAGTTGTCCCTGGCTTCCCGCTCCTTCTCTCCTTCCCTCCCTCCACATTCTCTGCCTGAACCTATAGCCCAGAAAGCATCTCTCCACCTTCCACTTTATTTTTATTTATTTATTTTTGAGATGGAGTCTCACTCTGTCGCCTAGGCTGGAGTGCAGTGGCGATCCTTGGCCCACAGCAACCTCCGCCTCCCGGGTTCAAGCGATTCTCCCCCCGAGTAGCTGGGGCTACAGGCGCGCCACCATGCCTGGCTAATTATTGTATTTTTGGTAGAGACGAGGTTTCAACATGTTGGCCAGGCTGGTCTCCAACTCTTTTTTTTTTTTTTTTTTTGAGACGGAGTCTTGCTCTGTCGCCCAGGCTGGAGTGCAGTGGCCGGATCTCAGCTCACTGCAAGCTCCGCCTCCCGGGTTCACGACATTCTCCTGCCTCAGCCTCCCGAGTAGCTGGGACTACAGGCGTCCGCCACATCGCCCGGCTAGTTTTTTGTATTTTTTAGTAGAGAAGGGGTTTCACCGTGTTAGCCAGGATGGTCTCGATCTCTGACCTCGTGATCCACCCGTCTCGGCCTCCCAAAGTGCTGGGATTACAGGCTTGAGCCACCGCGCCCGGCCTGGTCTCCAACTCTTGACCTCAAGTGATCCGCCGGCCTCAGCCTCCCAAAGTGCTGGGATTACAGGCGTGAGCCACGGTGCCCGGCCCACCTTCCACTTTGAAATAGAAATATCAATTACTTCTCCCTGAGGCTGGCTCCGAGGCTCATGCCTATAATCCCAGCACTTTGGGAGGCCGAGGCGGGCAGATCACTTGAGGCTAGGAGTTCGAGACCAGCCTGGCCAACGTGGTGAAATCCTGTCTCTACAAACAATATAAAAATTAGCCCCCAGGCATGGTGGTGCACGCCTGTGGTCCCAGCTACTTAGGAGGCTGAGGCAGAGAATTGCTTGAACTCAGGAGGCAGGCCTAGACCGTACCACTGCACTCCAGACTCTGGGGGACAGAGTCTCTGTCTCAAAAAAAAAAAAAAAAAGAAAGAAATTACTCCTCCATGAACCTGAGGTGCACAGGGGCAGTTCCACACCCCTTACTTTTCTTATTTCCACCCTAGCTGCTGGACCACAGGCCCCTTCTCCATCTTGCTCCACAGGGAAGGTAGGAACTTCAGAGCTGGAGCCAGCAGCCCAGCCTCCAGGTCCCCAGAATTGCCCTCTCCCAGGCCCTTCTCTGTGACGTGACTGGCAGTATTATCCTTCTCCAGGGCCTGTCCAAGACACATATCCTCTTCCTCCCCACTCAAACTCCCTCAGGGCCCCCATCTCTGGCTCAGACCTCATAGTGTCTGGGCAGGGCACCCTGCTGAGAGGGGCCTCTACCCTGGATCCATTCCAGGGAGCTATGCCTTCTAGCTTGGCCCATATAGGCCCTGAGCTCTAGCAAACAGGCCCCCAGGGCTTCCCAGGCAGCCTTCATCCCTTCTCCCTGCTGACCTTGTCCTCAGACCCCCAGATTGTCAGGACTTGGGATATCTGGCAGAGCCTCTGCAAGCCACTCTGGCTAGTCTGTACAGACACAGCTCTGCAGCAGGAGGTAACTGATCTAGAACTGGATTTCAGTCTCCATTTGCCTCCTCAGCAAGGCATAATCTGCACAACTGTGCTTAGTGGCCTTGGTATTTGAAAGTCTGTATACTACAAAGATAGTGATCACCATGTCCATCCCTTTTTATCTTTTCTACCTAGACCAGAAAAAGGTACCTACCCCTTCTCTTCTGAGAAAATCCTGTGGAAGTAGCTTCCACAGGGAATCCCCATTGCCAGTTCCAGATGTAACATCTGGGGGAAGTTCCTCTAACATCAAACCTCAATCCCTCCTGCTGCAGTGCCTTCTTTTTCTGGACTCTGCCTCTGGACTCATGGTGTTATTTGATGCTTTGAGGCACTTTCAGATTCCATACCCTGATGCAGCATTTGCTATAAATATGTCTGAAGGGTTTCTTGCTGACAGTGCCCAGCAGGATTGCACCCTCCTTCCCAAATCAGGCCTCTGGAGGAACTGGGGAGTCAGCTATGGGTTCAGGACCTAACTCTTGCTCACCCTGGGACAGACAGTATGACTTCTGTGTGCCTTTGAGGGCTCCTCCTGGTACCTGGGAAGGAGGGGAAGGTGAGAAGGCTGAGGTGATTGGCTTCATGTCTGCTGCCCAGAATCCGGCTCAGCCTAGCACATAGTAGGTGCTTGATAATGTGTTTCTTTTAGTCTTAGATCCCAGTTTCCCCTCTGGGTCTGCTGATGCACGTGACAGGTGATTCCAGTCTCACAGAATGGATTGCAGTGAGCAATGAGCCTGGAATATGAGTGGAACTCTAGGGCTGCCCCACATGGAGGAAGGGGCATTGGTGGCAGGATCTCTAGGATGGCCAGGGGAATATGGGGGGGCTGGCCTAGAATTTACCACCTTCTCTCCCTCACTAGAAGCAAGGAACTGCTCTTGCTAAACTCCTAAAGCTTTAGGACTCTGAATCACAGCACAGCCTAAGGGGTCAGTTCAAGTCCTTCCTCCACCCCCACACGTTTATAAGCCTTGTAAACATCAGAGGTTAGTCAGGGAAGCTGGGCTGAAAAGAGATGGAGGTGGGGGTAAGGATCCTTGGAAGAGGTTCTGCGATGTTTGACTCAGATTACAGGCACATGTGGTGGGAGTTCTTTGGGGAAAGAGTTCCTCAAGTGGGGGCAACTGAAACATGCCAGCTGGAGCATAGAGGACTTGGGCCTTTAGGAGGGTGAGGCTGCTGACAAGAGGCTGAGAGTGGCCTTGAGAAGGTCAGAGCCATGAGGGAAGAGGCTGACCCTGGCACGTACAGCTGGAGGGAGTGGGAGTGAGGCAATGTGTTTGGATTCTTCCTCTCTGCCCCTCTAGCTCACGGCAGTTTGTGTGTTCCTTTATCTCACGGGATCCCTGCTCTGAGCCTAGATCACAGCCCCTCTCTAACAAAGAGGTGCCAGTGTCTGGCCTGCAGGCTGAGTACCTTTCTACTTGCTCCCACTAGCCTCTGCCCCACCCTTGACTCCCACCCTTCTCAGTTTAAGGATCTGAGCTGTGGTAGCCATCTCTAGGGTGAGGGCATGGTGCCTGCAACCTCCCTGGGAATGAATTATTGAAGACAGTGTAGTGCTAGCTGTTCACAGCTGCTGCCCCTTGGGCCTACCATTGCCTCTTACTGTGCTTCTCATGACTGTAAGGGGGTATGAGTCCTGGGGCCTGGGAAGAGAGTATTGGGGAGAGGCAGGGACTGAATAAGGTTGAGGAAGTGGGCCTTGGAGAGAAGCCTCCTGGGGTGCAGGGAGGTGGGCTGGCAAAGACTTGTGGCCCCTCATCATGGATCAGGAGGGTGGTCATAGGACAGAGGGAGCTGGCAACCACTTGGTTGCAACCAGGTTGGGAAGTGAGATGGGAAGACTTTTTTTTTTTTTTTTTTTTGAGACGGAGTCTTGCCCTGTCTCCCAGGCTGGAGTGCAGTGGCAGGATCTCAGCTCACTGCAAGCTCCACTGCCCGGGTTCACGCCATTCTCCTGCCTCAGCCTCTCGAGTAGCTGGGACTATAGGCACCCGCCACCATGCCTGGCTAATTTTTTGTATTTTTAGTAGAGATGGGTTTTCACCATGTTAGCTAGGATGATCTCGCTTTCCTGACCTCGTGATCTGCCTGCCTTAGCCTCCCAAAGTGCCGGGATTACAGGTGTGAGCCACCGTGCCCGGCCTGAGACTGGAAGACTTTTGACCGGAATGGTTTCCCAGGGTTGGAGGTCTGGACTCTCATATGCTTCTGGGGTAACACAGAGCCAGAAGGAGTCTGGGTTTTTCCTTGAATGAACTGAAGTTAGCACCGGTAAGGGTCATTCAGGGATGCTCTGTACAGAGAGGCCTCTGTCCTTTCCCTGCAAATAAGGTCTTGCATGTGTGGTGTGAGGAGTGCAGTTAGTGTCACGGTCCTAGACAGGCCTCATCTGGCACCTTGGAAAGAATGCACGATTTAGAGCCTGAAGACCAGAGGGCAAGTCCTAATTCTGTCATTTGCTGGTTGTGGGCAAGCCATTTATTATCTCAGAAACTCAGTTTCTTACTCTTATTTTTTACTTAAAAAGAATTTTGTTTTTTTTTTTGGAGACGGAGTCTCACTCTGTCACCCAGGCTGGAGTGCAGTGGCCGAATCTCAGCTCACTGCAAGCTCCGCCTCCCAGGTTTACGCCATTCTCCTGCCTCAGCCTCCCGAGTAGCTGGGACTACAGGCGCCCGCCACCTCGCCCGGCTAGTTTTTTGTATTTTTTAGTAGAGACGGGATTTCACCATGTTAGCCAGGATGGTCTCGATCTCCTGACCTCGTGATCCACCCATCTCGGCCTCCCAAAGTGCTGGGATTACAGGCTTGAGCCACCGCGCTCAGCCAAAAAGAATTTTTTAAGACTAGTTAATTGCAATAGTGAGAAGGCGGCAAAGGTAGAACAAGGAGTTTGATCTGTAACTGACTGAACAATCAATTCAGATTGCTCACTACCTTTGGACTAGCCTCAGTTTCTTTTTTTCTTTTTTTTTCTTTTTTGAGTTGGAGTCTCACTCTGTCTCCCAGGCCAGAGTGCAGTGGTGTGATGTCAGCTCACTACAAGCTCCACCTCCTGGGTTCAAGAGATCCTCCTGCCTCAGCCTCCTTAGTAGCTGGGACCACAGGCTCCTGCCACCATGCACAGCTAATTTTTGTATTTTTAGTAGAGTTGGGGTTTCACTTGTTGGTCAGGCTGGTCTCAAACTCCTGACCTCGTGATCCGCCTGCCTCGGCCTCCCAAAGTGCTGGGATTACAGGTGTGAACCACCATGCCCAGGCTATTTTTATTTTATTTGAATAGTTTTTGGGGAACAGGTGGTTTTTGGTTACATGGATAAGTTCTGTAGTGGTGATTTCTGAGACTTTCGTGCACCTGTCACCCGAGCAGTGTACACTGCACCCAATGTATAGTCTTTTATCCCTCACCCTCCAACCACCCTTCCCTGTATGGCCCCCGTACAACCTCTTTCTTTTCTTTTCGTTTCTTTTCTTTTCTTTCAGACAAGGTCTCACTCTGTCTGCCAGGCTGGCTGGAGTGCAGTGGCGTGATTTCGGCTTACCGCAGTCTCTGCCTCTTGGGTTCAAGCAATTCTCGTGGTCAGCTTCCCGAGTAGCTAGGACTACAGGTGCGTGCCACCACACCCGCCTAATTTTGTATATATTTAGTAGAGATGGGGTTTCACTATGTTGGCCAGGCTTGTCTCAAACTCCTGACCTCAGGTGATCTGCCTGCCTCAGCCTCCCAGAAAGTTGGGATTACAGGCGTGAGCCACCTTGCCCGGCCCCCACAACCTGTTTCTTACTTTTATTATTTTTTTATTATTATGTATTATTATTATTATTATTTTAGAAGGAGTCTCTGTTGCCCAGGCTGGAGTGCGAGCTTGGCTCGCCACTGCAACCTCCACCTCCTGGGTTCAAGCAATTCTTCTGCCTCAGCCTCCTGAGTAGCTGGGATTACAGGCGTGTGCCACCACATCTGGGTAATTTTTTGTATTTTAAGTAGAGACGGGGTTTCACCATGTTGGTCAAGCTGGTCTCGAACTCCTGACCTTGTGATCTGCCCGCCTTGGTCTCCCAATCTTACTTTTAAAACTGGAAAAGAACAATGGTGGCTTAACAAGAGGTTCTGTGAGAATTCAAGAGGAACACTTGCGCTTCATGAGATGTAAATTGCTGTACCAAAGTTAGTTGTTTTGCAGGTAAGAATATCATAAACAGGGAAGCAGCACGTAGTGGAAAGAACCTGCACAGGGTCAGTGGCCTAGGTTTTGGAACCTGCCCTGTGACTAACCCACGGAAGGACTTCTTAGGTCCCTTCCACTTCTGAGATTAAATGACTTCTCAAAGGCCACAATTAGTCAACACTTGGATCTGGATTCAGACCCAGATCTTCAGAGTCTACCTCCTGGGTTTTTTTCCATTACAGTCTGTGGGCTGGGTACTCCACCCTGACCTTCCATGGGCTCAGCACACTGGGATCTCCCCGGAAAGTCCCCCACACCCAGATGCCACAGTGATTAGCATTTCATTCCTTTTTATTATGCGTGGGAGGCGCATAGTACAGGCAGATCCTCCCACCTAAGCCTCCCTAGTAGCTAGGGACTATAGGCACATGCCACAATGACTGGTTAGATTTTTTTTAATCTGTTATTTAATAAAATAACAAATGGGGATTTACCATGTTACCTGGGCTGGTCTCAAACCCCTGGGCTCAAGCAATCCTCCCGCCTCGACCTCCCAAAATGCTGGGATTACATTCGTGAGCCATAGTGCCTGGCCAATTTTCATTTCATCTAATCCTAGTCTATATTTAAATCTCCCTGGTTGGCCCCAAAATGTCTTTTTTTTTTGAGACGGAGTTTCACTCTTGTTGCCCAGGCTGGAGTGCAATGGCGCCATCTCAGCTCACTGCAACCTCCGTCTCCCAGGTTCAAGCCATTCTCCTGCCTCAGCCTCCTGAGTAGCTGGGATTAGGCGCGCACCACCATGCCTGGCTAATTTTTGTTATTTTTAGTAGAGACAGGGTTTCACCATGTTGGTCAGGCTGGTCTCGAACTCTTGACCTCGTGATCTGCCCTCCTCGGCCTCCCAAACTGCTGGGATTACAGGCATGAGCCACCATGCCTGGTGGGCAGCCTACTTTTAAGGAAGAGAGAGAAAGAGCATAGAAGTCACAGTCTTTTTGTAACCTAATTTTGCAAATGGCATCTGATCACTTTTGCTGCATTTTATTTCTTAGAAGTGAGTCACTAGACCAAGCCCATGCCCAAAGTGTGGGAGTTACACAAGGGCCTGAATATCAGCAGTCAGAGATCATCGGAAGCTATTTCAGAGCTGCCTACCAGTACATTATAGGTAATATTCCATATTTTATCACATGGGAAGATACATAGCAATTTATTTATATTATTAGTATTATTATTATTTTTGAGATGGAGTTTTGCTCTTGTTGCCCAGGCTGGAGTGCAATGGCGTGATCTTGGCTCACTGCAACCTCCGTCTCCTAGGTTCAAGCGATTCTCCTGCCTCAGCCTCCTGAGTAGCTGGGATTACAGGCATGCACCACCATGCTCAGCTAATTTTGTAGTTATAGTAGTGACAAAGTTTCTCTACAGGTTAGCCACAGAGCCTGGCCTATTTTTATTATTTTTTTTGAGATGGAGTCTTGCTCTGTTGTCTAGGCCGGAGTGCAGTGGCACAATCTTGGCTCACAGCAGCCTCCTGGGTTCAAGTGATTCTCCTGCCTCAGCCTCCCAAGTAGTTGGGATTACAGGCACGCACCACCATGCCTGGCTAATTTTTGTATTTTTAGTAGAGACAGGGTTTTGCCATGTTGGCCAGGCTGGTCTCAAACTCCTGACTTCAAGTGATCCACCTGCCTTGGCCTTCCAAAGTGCTGGGATTACAGGCGTGAGCCACTGTACCTGGCCAGATACATAGCAATTTAAAAGGGCCTTTCATATATATGTTATTTGAACTTTAACAACTCTGTGAAGGCAGATACTGTTACCTACATTTTGTCAATGAGAAAACAGCCTTGAAGAGAGCTTCCTTTTTCACCCTCCCTCAAGTAGGCCCCTTCAGTTACCCTTTATCACACATTAATTTTCTGCAACACAGTTTTTTTTTTTTTTTTGAGACGGAGTCTTGCTCTGTCGCCCAGGCTGGAGTGCAGTGGCTGGATCTCAGCTCACTGCAAGCTCCGCCTCCCGGGTTTACGCCATTCTCCTGTCTCAGCCTCCCGAGTAGCTGGGACTACAGGCGCCCGCCACCTCGCCCGGCTAGTTTTTTGTATTTTTTAGTAGAGACGGGGTTTCACCGTGTTAGCCAGGATGGTCTCGATCTCCTGACCTCGTGATCCGCCCATCTCGGCCTCCCAAAGTGCTGGGATTACAGGCTTGAGCCACCGCGCCCGGCCTGCAACACAGTTTTTTAAAAATAGATTTTTTTTTTTTTGAGATGGAGTCTCGCTCTGTTGCCCAGGCTGGAGTCAGTGGCACAATCTCAGCTCACTGCAAGCTCGGCCTCCCGGGTTCACACCATTCTCCTGCCTCAGCCTTCCGGGTAGCTGGGACTACAGGCGCCCGACACCTCGCCCGGCTAATTTTTTTGCATTTTTAGTAGAGACGGGGTTTCACCGTCTCTACTAAATGGTCTTGATCTCCTGACCTCGTGATCCGCCCGCCTTGGCCTCCCAAAGTGCTGGGATTAAAGGTATGAGCCACTGCGCCTGGCAAAAATAAACTATTTTTTAGCAGTTTTTTTTTTTTTTGAGACAGGGTCTCACTTTGTTGCCCAGGATGGAGTGCAGGAGTGCAATCACACCTCACAGCAGCCTTGACCTGAGCTCATGCAGTCCTCCCACCACAGCCTCCTGAGTAGCTGGGACTAGAGGCTCACGCCATCACATCTGGCTAATTTATATATGTATTTTTTGTAGAGAAGAGGTTTCACTATGTCACTGGGCTCAAGTCATCCTGCCTCAGCCTACTAACATGCTGGGATTGCCATCACTCTTGGCCTATAAGTTTTATTTATTTATTTATTTTTACATTTAAATTTATTTATTCATTTATTTATTTATTTTTGGGACACAGTTTTGCTCTTGTTGCCCAGGCTGAAGTGCAGTGGCGCAATCTTGGCTCACTGCAACCTCTGCCTCCTGGGTTCAAGCGATTCTCCTGCCTCAGTCTCCCGAGTAGCTGGGACTATAGGCACCCGCCACCACGCCTAGCTAATTTTGTAATTTTAGTAGAGATAGAGTTTCATCCTGTTGGCCAGGCTGGTCTTGAACTCCTGACCTCAGATGATCCACCTGCCTTGGCCTCTCAAAATGCTGGGATTAAAGGCGTGTGCCACCGCACCTGACCAGCCTAGAAGTTTTGTTTTTGTTTTTGAGATGGAGTTTGCTCTTGTTGCCCAGGCTGGAGTGCAATGGTGCAACCTCGGCTCACTGCAACATCCGCCTCCCAGGTTCAAGGGATTCTCCTGCCTCAGCCTCCCAAGTAGCTGGGATTATAGGCGCCCACCATCATGCCCAGCTAATTTTCTTGTATTTTTAGTACAGACAGGGTTTCACCATTTTGGTCAGGCTGGTCTCAAACTCCTGACCTCAGGTGATCCACCTGCCTCGGCCTCCCAAAGTGCTGAGATTACAGGCATGAGCCACCACACCTGTTCCTTTTTTTTTTTTTTGAAACGAAGTCTCGCTCTGTCACCCAGGCTGGAGTGCAGTGGTATGATATCAGCTCACCATAACCTCCGCCTCCCCAGTTCAAGCGATTTTCCTGCCTCAGCCTCCCGAGTAGCTGGGACTGCAGCTGCGCACCACCATACCTGGCTAATTTTTGTATTTTTAGTACAGATGGGATTTTACTATGTTGGCCAGGCTGGTCTCGAACTCCTGACCTCGTGATCTGCTTGCCTTGGCCTCCCAAAGTGCTGGGATTACAGGCATGAGCCACCATGCCTGACCTAGAAGTTTTAAATTCACAGCAAAATTGAGCAGAAAGTCCAGAGTTCCCACAAACTCCCTGCCCCAACACGTGCACAGCCTACCCCCTATTAACATCCCACAGCAGAGTGGTAAAGTTGTTAAAATGAATCTACATTGACACATTATTGTCACAAGTCCACAGTTTACACTAGGCAGGGGAGAGTTCTACCGCTGAACCGCAAGTGCTACAGTTATACTAGGGTTCACTCTTGGTGTTGTACATTCTGTGGGTTTGGATAAATGTCTAAATGACATGTATCCACCATTATAGTATCACACAGAATAGTTTCACACTACCCTAAAAATCCTCTGTGTTCTTCCTCTTCATCCCTCCCTATGCCTAACTCTTGGCAACCATTGATGTTTTTACTGCTTCCAGTGTTTGTGTTTTTCAGAGAGTCCTATAGTTGGAGTCATGCAGTATGGTGGTTTTTTTTTTTTTTAAATAGATGGAGTCTCACTCTGTCACCCAGGCTGGAGTGCAGTGGCACGATCTCAGCTCACTGCAAGCTCCGCCTCCCGGGTTCACGCCATTCTCCTGCCTCAGCCTTCCGAGTTGCTGGGACTACAGGCGTCTGCCATCGTGCCCGGCTAATTTTTTGTATTTTTAGTAGAGACGGGTTTTCACCGTGTTAGCCAGGATGGTCTCGATCTCCTGACCTCATGATCCGCCCGCCTCGGTCTCCCAAAGTGCTGGGATTACAGGCGTGAGCCACCAAGCCTGGCCATCATGCAGTATGTTAACCAGATTCTGCAACACACTTTTCAGGCTCTATAATCTCATTCCTTTGTCTGCTTGTTTATTACCTGCCTCCCTGGATGAGACTGTAAGTTGCATGAGGGCAGGAACTTTGTCTTCTTTACTTACCACTATATCTCCAGTGCCTAGAATTGTGCCTGCCAGCTAGTAAGCATTAATGAATGTTTGCTGAAAGGAAGAATGTTTCTGGCTGGGCACAGTGGTTCGCGCCTGTGATCTCAGCACTTTGGGGGGCTGAGATGGGTGGATCATCTGAGGTCAGGAGTTCAAGACCAGCCTGTCCAACAAGGTGAAACCCCATCTCTACTAAAAATACAAAAATTAGCCGGGCATGGTGGCAGGTGCCTGTGATTCCAGTTACTTAGGAGACTGAGGCAGGAGAATCGCTTGAAACCAGGAGGCGGAGGTTGCAATGAGCAGAGATTATGCCACTGCACTCCAGCCTGGGTGACAGAACAAGACTTCATTAAAAAAAAAAAAAAAAAAAAAAAAGTTTTGAAGTTTGTCCTTGTCACATTCCAATTGGTTGGAATCCAGGTCTCCTTGACTTGACAGCCTAGACTGATCTGTTCATTACACCACACTGGGAAGGAAGAAAGGTGTGTGTCAGGGGTTGGATGAGAACAGCCCAGAGAAGGGAGACAGCAGGAGGAGTGACAGCCAGAGAGGAGGAGAGGAGGGCGGAAATGGCTTTTCCATAAAACACCGTTGGCCAAGGGGGCAGCTCAGAAGGCTCTCTTTTCCCCTTGGAATTCTGCCCCAAAGTGGGCATAGTCCTCTTGTTTTGGTCCTTCTCAACATACCGAGAGAGGCTCACTTTAAACAAGTGAGCAAAAAACTTTACCTAATACTAAGGAAACACAAAAAGAAAATAAATAATGAAAATACATGAACTCTAAAACAGCTCAGCGTTGACTGAAGTGTAAAGTTTCCATTCTCACTCCCTGGACTCTCAGACTCAGGTCCTTTGTGTGTCTTGCCTCCTAGATAACTGCTGCCCAATTCCAAAGGGCTTTTTACAATTTTCCAGTCTCCTAGTTTCCCTGCCTCCCAGCTCCCAGCCTGTTTGCCAGGATGGGTATGGGAATACATTAAGACTTTTATTTATTTTTAAAAACATTTATTTTGAGGCAGGGTCTCGCTCTGTCACTCTGGCTGGAGTACGGTGGTGCAATCATAGCTCACTGCAGCCTCAAGCTCCTGAGCTCAGGCGATCTTCCTGCCTCAGCCTCCTGAGTAGCTGGGACTACAGGTGTGTGTCACCATGCCTGGCTAAAGACTTTTAGATGCGCTAAGAACTCAAGAGACTATGATGATCCCCATGCAGTTGAAAATAATTTAATTCAACTGTAAAAAAAATTTAAGAATGCTAAAAATGGCCGGGCGCGGTGGCTCAAGCCTGTAATCCCAGCACTTTGGGAGGCCGAGACGGGCNGGCGCGGTGGCTCAAGCCTGTAATCCCAGCACTTTGGGAGGCCGAGACGGGCGGATCACGAGGTCAGGAGATCGAGACCATCCTGGCTAACACGGTGAAACCCCGTCTCTACTTA
>NC_037679.1:7883956-7962576 GCF_003255815.1 Theropithecus gelada | reverse complement strand
GGATCACGAGGTCAGGAGATCGAGACCATCCTGGCTAACACGGTGAAACCCCGTCTCTACTAAAAATACAAGAAAAATTAGCCGGGCGAGGTGGCGGGCGCCTGTAGTCCCAGCTACTCGGGAGGCTGAGGCAGGAGAATGGCGTGAACCCGGGAGGCGGAGCTTGCAGTGAGCCGAGATCGCGCCACTGCACTCCAGCCTGGGGCACAGAGCAAGACTCCGTCTCAAAAAAAAAAAAAAGGCCGGGCGTGGTGGCTCACGCCTGTAATCCCAGCACTTTGGGAGGCTGAGACAGGCGGATCACGAGGTCAGGAGATCGAGACCATCCTGGCTAACCCGGTGAAACCCCGTCTCTACTAAAAATACAAAAAATTAGCCGGGCGAGGTGGCGGGCGCCTGTAGTCCCAGCTACTCGGGAGGCTGAGGCAGGAGAATGGCGTGAACCCGGGAGGCGGAACTTGCAGTGAGCTGAGATCCGGCCACTGCACTCCAGTCTGGGCCACCGAGCGAGACAAAGACAAACCCCCTCCTTCTCAAAAAAAAAAAAAAAAAAAAAAGAATGCTAAAAATGTTCTGAAAATTTCCAGGACAAATTTGACATTTTGGGGAAAATGTCAAGTATCACATTATTTCTAAATAAATATTACTCAGTGCCCCTGCTTTGCTGGCACTTAACACTCAGGGTGCCTATTAGGTTGCTACTCACTCTTGTACCCCATACCCACCTCCATGGGAAACATGAAATGTAGAGGAATCACAATACACTGTTAATTTCCTCATTTGGAGTACTTTTGTGCTGGCATAAAAACTGTGAATGCTTGGCATCTCCCTAACTTTTTATCTTGAACATTTTAAACATTTAATTAATGAATTTTAAAAAAAATTTTTTGAGACAGAGTCTCACTCTGTTGCCCAGGCTGGAGTGCAGTGGTCTGATCTCGGCTCACTGCAGCCTCCACTTCCTGGGTTCAAGCGGTTCTCCTGCCTCAGCCTCCTGAGTAGTTGGGACTATGGGCATGTGCCACCACACTCAGTTAATTTTTTTTAATTTTTGCATTTTTGGTAGAGATAGTGTTTCACCATGTTGGCCAGGCTGGTTTCGAACTCCTGACCTCAAGTAATCTGTCTGCCTTGGCCTCCCAAAGTGCTGGGATTAGAGGCATGAATCACTGTGCCCGGCCTTGAATATTTTTTTTTAATTTTTAATTTTTTTCAAAACAGAGACGGGGTCTCGCCTTATTTCCCAGGCTGGTTTGGAACTCCTGAGCTCAAGCCATCTGCCCGCCCCAGCCTCCCAAAGTGCTGGGATTACATGGTGCCTAGCCATGAACATTTTAAAACCTACAGAAAGGTTGCAAGAGTAATACAATGAACACATAAACCTTTCACTTAGATTCACTGGTTGTTAACATTATCCCACATTTGCTTTATCACTATGTAGGTGTGTGTTTTTGCTGAACTATGTGAGAGTTAGTTGCAGACATTAACTTCCTTCCTAAAGACTGCATTCGGTATTTACCAAGAACAGGGGCATTTCTACATAACCACAAGAGAATTATCACACTCAGGAAATCTAACAGTGATATACCGTTATCTAATCTACATTTCCCCAACTGTCCCAATAATGTCCTTATAGTTTTTTTTTTTTTTTTAATCTGGGCTCTGATAAAGCATCATGTATTGTATTTAATTATGTCTCTCTAGTCGTATTAAAGTTTCCCAATTTTTTTCTTCCATAACTTTGATATTTTCGAAGAATGCAGGCTAATTGTCTTAGAAGTATCTCTCAATTGGTTTCCTCATGATTAGACTCAAGTTAAACATTCTTGGTAAGAATACCACATAGGTGGACGGGTGAGGTGGCTCATGCCTGTAATCTCAGAACTTTGGAAGACCGAGGCGGGCGGATCACCCAAGGTCAGGAGTTCAAGACCAGCCTGACCAACATGGTGAAACCCAGTCTCTACTAAAAATACAAAAAATTAGCCAGGTGTAGTGGTGCGCACCTATAATCTCAGCTACTTGCGAGGCCCAGGAAGGAGAATTGCTTGAACTTGGGAGGCAAAGGTTGCAGTGAGCTATGGTCACGCCACCACACTCCAGCGTGGGTGACAGGGCAGGACTCTGTCTTAAAAAGAAAGCTACATAGGTGATGTTGTGTCCTTCCCAGTGCCTCACATTGGGGGCATATGATAGCGGTTTGTCCCATTTTTGGCACTCTTAAATTCGATCACTTGGTTAAGGCAGCGTCTGTGGCATTTTTCTTTTTTTTGAGACGGAGTCTTGCTCTGTTGCCCAAGCTGGAGTGCAATAATGGCACTATCTCGGCTCACTGCAACCTCTGCTTCCCAGATTCAAGCAATTCTCCTGCCTCAGCCTCCCGAGTAGCTGGGATTATAGGCACATGCTACCACACCCAGCTAATTTTGTATTTTTAGTAGAGATGGGGTTTCACCATGTTGGTCAGGCTGGTCTTCAACTCCTGACCTTAGGTGATCCACCCACCTTGGCCTCCCAAGATATTGAGATTACAGGCACAAGCCACTGCGCCCGGCCGGTGGCCTTTTTCTTAATCAGGGAGGATGTTACCTTAGAAAGAAGGAGAGAAATGAGGAGACCAAAGAGCAGAGGCAGATGTGGTGGCTCATACCTGTAATCCCATCACTTTGGGAGGCTGAAGTGGGAGGATTGCTTGAGCTCAGGAGTTTGAGACTAGCCTAGGCAACAGAGCAAAACTCTGTATCCACAAAAAAAAAAATTTAAAAATTAGCCAAGTAGGCCAGGCGCAGTGGCTCACGCCTGTAATCCCATCACTTTGGGAGGCGGAGGCGGGCAGATGATGAGGTCAGGAGATCAAGACCATCTTGGCTAACACGGTGAAACCCCGTCTCTACTAAAAAATACACACACACACACACAAATTAGCCGGGCCTGGTAGCGGGCACCTGTAGTCCTAGCTACTCGGAAGGCTGAGGCAGGAGAATGGCATGAACCCGGGAGGCGGAGCTTGCAGTGAGCTGAGATTGCACCACTGCGCTCTGGCCTGGGTGACAGAGTGAGACTCTATCTCAAAAAAAAAAAAAAACCAAAAAAACCAAAAAAACTAGCCAGGCAGCCAGGCACGGTGGCACACACTTATAATCCCAGCACTTTGGGAGGCCGAGGCAGGCGGATCACCTGAGGACAGGAGTTTGAGACTAGCCTGACCAACATGGAGAAACCCCATCTCTACTAAAAATACAAAAATTAGCTGGGTGTGATGGCAAGTGCCTGTAATCCCAGCTACTTGGGAGGCTGAGGCACGAGAATCGCTGCTGGACTGTGTCAAGTGCGTGGGTGCCAAGCTGGAATACGACTCGGAGCAAGGCTTTGACTGGCACGGCTTTGACTGAGGCCCAAGGACCTGCCTGCCCTGGGCTGCTCAGCCTTAAACCCCGCCTTGTTCCCCCATACCCGACATGCTGCCTGATTGTGTGGCTTCCTCGCCCCTCTCTGGGGTGGGTGGGATGGAGTGACCTTGCCCACACCTCTCACCTCTGCCTTCATTCGAGACAGCAGCCTGCCTCTCCTGCATCCTCCTCTTTTATTCCTCCTCTGTGTGTGCCTCAGTCTCCTGCCAGAAGAAATGGGTTGAGCCCGCAAGGAGGCTGTGTGAGGAAGGGAGGGGAGGGCTTGGGGTGGGTACTGCCACTCCCCACCCCAAGCCATAGGGGCTCCAGCTAGGGTCTGGGAGAGGATGAAGCTGGTTCTCTGAGGTCGTGGCCACGTTACCTCTGCTGCTGCCTTGCTTCAGCCACCTCTCCTGCCCCTCCCTCGTTCGCACTGCCTTCCTCCATGAGTAGCAGGGAGGTGCAGTCCCCAGCTCCTATCCCTCAGGTCTGTGTTACTTGATTTTTAAGCGACTGGTTGGGATAGAATCCTAAAGAAATAAAATTTCCAGTGCGGGGGCGAGGTGGGGGGGAGACAACCCTTGTCCCCAGTGTCTGACTCCCAAACATTTGTGTGACGTGCTGGCAAGGATCAGGGAGATAACCGATTTCAGTTATCTGCACTCAGATACAGGCCCTTTGAGGCTTGTGAGATGAGAAGGTTTGATATTGTTAATCTTTTCAGTCTCTCTCA
The DNA here is from genome assembly GCF_003255815.1 of Theropithecus gelada. NCBI lineage: Eukaryota > Metazoa > Chordata > Mammalia > Primates > Cercopithecidae > Theropithecus > Theropithecus gelada. The sequence goes on along the minus strand of NC_037679.1, from coordinate 7,958,454 downwards.
CCTCTTACACACATATACAGAGCTGGCTTCCTGTACCACTTTTGGAAAGAGCAAAATCTACTTTTTCCATGGCAACTACTTAGCCAAGGAGACTGGGAATAAAAGGGAGGATGTCCCTATGACCCTCTCCCTACTACTCTAAAATATCTTTTTTTTTTTTCATTTGAGATGGAGTCTCCCCCTATGATCTCGACTCACTACAACTTCCGTCTCCTGGGTTCAAGCAATTCTCGTGCCTCAGCCTCCTGAGTAGCTGGGGTTACAGGTGTGCACCACCACACCCCAGCTAATTTTTGTATTTTTAGTAGAGACAGAGTTTAAACGTGTTGGCCAGGCTGGTCTTGAACTCCTGCCCTCAAGCCATCCACCCACCTTGGCCTCCCAAAGTGCTGGGATTACAGGTGTGAGCCACCATGCTTGGCTTTTTTTTTTTTTTTTTTTTGAGTAACATAGCTTAAAGAAAAGTGTGGGCATCATGATAGTCCACCAAGAAATACTTCAGTAGTATCACTCAGAAAGAACATATTTGAACTACCATATGATCTGGCAATCCCACTATTGGGTGTATATCTGAAGAAATAAAACCAGTATGTTGAAGATATATCTGCACCTCATATGTATTGCAGCTTTATTCACAATAGCCAAGATATAGTAACTGGGAACAGTGGCTCACATCTGTAGTCCCAACTACTCTGGAAAGCTGAGGCAGGAGGATCGCTTGAGTCCAGGAGCTGGAAGCTGCAGGGCACTATGATCATGCCTCTGAATAGCCACTGCCCTCCAGCCTGGGCAACAAAGCAAGATCTGACTTTATTTAAAAAAAAAAGAAAAAAAAAAAGGCCAGGTGTGATGGCTCATACCTGTAATCCCAGCACTTTGGGAGGCCAAAGCAGGCGGACCACAAGGCCAGGAGTCCAAGACCAGCTTGGCCAATATGGTGAAACCTCATCTCTACTAAAAATACAAAAATTAGCCAGGTGTGGTGGTGAGCGCCTAGCTACTCAGGAGGCTGAGGCAGGAGAATTGCTTGAACCCAGAAGGCAGAGGTTGCAGTGATCCAAGATCGCACCACTGTACTCCAGCCTGGGTGACAGAGCGAGACTCCGTCTCAGAAACAACAACAACAACAACGCACACACACACACACACAATAGCCAAGATATGGAATCACCCTAAGTGTCCATCAACAGATAAATGGATAAAGAAAATGCATATACAGTATATACATTATGTAATAGTATTCAGCCATAAAAAAAGAGAATGAAATTTTGCAATTTATGGCAACATGGATGAACCTGGAGGATATTATGGTAAGTGAAATGAGCCTGGCACAGAAAGACAAATGCCACATGATCTTTTTTTTTTTTTTTTGACAGAGTCTCTTTCTGTCACTCTCACTGGAGTGCAATGGCGTGGTCTCGGCTCACTGCAACCTCCACCTCCTGGGTTCAAACGATTCTCCTGCCTCAGCTTCCCAAGTAGCTGGTACTACAGGTGCATGCCACCACACCCGGCTAATTTTTGTATTTGTAGTAGAGACGGGGTTTCACTATGTTGGCCAGGCTGATCTTGAACTCCTGACCTCATGGTCCGCCCACCTCAGCCTCCCAAAGTGCTGGGATTACAGGTGTGAGCTATTGCACCTGGCCGTGGTCTCATTTATATGTGGAATCTTAGAAAGTTGAACTCGTAGAAAAAGTAGAATGGTGGTCACCAGAGGCTGGGGAGTGGGAGGATTGGGCCGAAATGAAGTTGGCTAAAGGATACAAAATCTCTGTTAGATGAGAGGAATAAGTTCAAGAGATCTATTGCACAACGTGGTGACTAGAGTTAATAGCAATGCATCTTATACTTGAAATTGCTGAGAGAGTAGATTTTAGGTATTCTCACCACCAAAAAAAAAGATAAGCATGTGAAGTGATGCATAAGTTAATTAGCTTGATTTAGCCATTTCACAATGTATGCATATTTCAAAACATGTTGTACATAATTTATGTGTATATATAATTTTTATTTGTCAATTTAAATAAATAAATGTTAAAATTAGGGGAATTTCTTAGTGTCAAAATAACCATTACCCTTCCCTAACACAATTGAATACAATTCCATCTAATATCCAGTGCATTTTCAAGTTTCATCATCTGTAAGAGGGGTTAACTTTGATGGGTTTGGGTAGGGGAAGAACTTAAAAAGCCCTCAAGAAGGAAGTGGCATTTTGAGGAGTCATTGAAAGATGACTAACAGCTACCACATTGTGGCAGGCAAATCTGAGATGGCCACAAATGATCCCCACCTCTTGGTATTCATGTCCTTAAGTAGTTCCCTCCCTTGACTGTGGGCTGGCCTAGAGACTTGCTTCTGATCCATCAGAAAGTGATGGATGGTACTTCTGTAATGAGGCTGTAAGAGACCGTAACTTCTGTTTGCTAGAGGGCTCTCTTCTTGCTGGCTTGGATGAAGACATGCCACATGGCAGAGGCCTAAGGGGAAAGGTGCCTGAGGCCCTCAGTCCAGCAGCCTAGCCCGTATGGAACTGAATCCTATCAATGACCACATGAGTTTGGAATTGGATCCTTCCTTATTCCAGCCATAGATGAGACTGAAGCCTCAGCTAACACCTTGCTTGTAGCTTTGTGAGACCTTGAAGTAGAGGACCCCACTGAGCTATGCTCAGTCTCCTGATAGGCAAAAACTATGAAACAGTAAACGTGTGTTGCTTTAAGCTGCTAAATGTGTGGTAATTTGTTATGCAGCAACAGAGAACTAATACACTTGTTTAATAAAAATGGCCTTGCACATGGAAGTCTTTGCTATTCTCCCTTTTTTACTAAGGGGGAAACTAACGTCCAGAGAGGCTTGATGAATTGTTCAACGTAACAGTCATCTTGGTTATAAAAACAGAAACAGACTCCAACTAATGTGAGCAGAAATGACATTTGTTGGAAGGATAGTGAATAACTTGCTCACAGAACTGATAAAAAGGCCAGAGAATCAGGTGTAAAAAACAGGCAGAAACAAAGGGAAATTAGGCAGCAGGAATGCTAGGAGGGTGAGGTTCGGGCTTCTGACACTGCTGCTGACAGCAGAATGAATTCTAAACCGCTCTTGCTTCTTCACACACCCCCAGCTCCAGACTCTAAGATTTTGGTGGGAGTGGCCAGTCGTAGCTTGGGTCAACTAAGCACATGTTGGTAACTGGGATCAGCTCACAGCAGGTGCTCAAATATGCTTAATTCAACTCATAAAAGATGAATCTGGCATTGCATATAAAACTAGATGGAGAGTTAGCTCATCCTTCCAACACCCAGAGACCAGTGTTCCAGCCCTTCCCTGATTTCCAGAATTTCCATACTGCCCCTAGGAGCTGTGAGCCAGAGAACATTGTAGATTGAGTAGTGAAAAGTTGGGGACTAACTATGGGCTGCAGTGCCATGATTGTGCCACCAGAGGGCATACAAGACCCAGACATTTACTAAGGTGGGGCCGAGGGAATAGGTGCCGGCAGAATGGGATAGTGAAGACTGAGAAAGTCTGGGCTCTGGGAACCCGGAGAAGGACTAGCAGTAGTGTGGGCAAGAGTTGTCTCATCCTCATGGCCCTTGCTGTACTCCCTTTCCACTCTGGAAGCTTTGGGCTCTCCTGGTCTTTGCTCTGAGACCTTCAAGAGGACTTTGAACTCTTCTTTTTATGGCATCAATTCTCCACTGTAAACACTGCCCCCACCCCATCAATTCCAGATCGGCATTGGAATAGAGTGCAGGGGTGGGTAGGGTGGGGTAACAGGTGTGCCTCTGGCCCTGCAAATGGGGTGGGGTTGGGATGGGCAGTAGCTTCCTCAAACTAGAGCTCCTATGGCAGTAGGGCAGAAGGAGGTGGAGTGGGCCTTCTCCTCTGGGCTGTAGCTTCCAGTGCGTAGCACAGTGCCTGGGACGTGGTAGGAACTCAATAAATATTTGCCGATTGTTGATAATTATTTGATATGCATAAACCATGCAGAGAGAGCCAAGGCAGGTCATTAGGGTACTCCAACTCCAAAACATTTCCTGAGTCCTTCTACTTCTCAACAGCCCCGCCCTCTATCACCATCCTTGTCCAAGCCACTGTTTCCACCTGGACCACTATAATAGCTTTCTAAGTGGTTTACCTTGCATCCCTTGATCCCACAATTTATTCTCCACTCAGCAGCTACCATGATCCTTTAAAACCATAAATCAGATTGTGCCACTTTGGAGCTTAACGCCTTCTCATTACACTTTGAATGAAATCCAAACTCCTTTCCCTGGCCTAAGAGCTTCTCCACTAGCTAGGGCATGCCTCCCTTTCTGACCTCATCTTATACTTTCTTCCTTCAACATATGGGTTTCAGCCTCACTGACTTTCTTTCTGTTTCTTGAGCACAGTGAGCTTGCTATTGCCTTAGGGCTTTTGCATTAGCTGTTCCCTCTGACTGGAATGCTCTTTACCCAGATTCTTTGCATGGTTGACTCTTTGTCATTCAGGTCTGCATGTACACAGCACTTCCTTATAGGGACCTTTCTTGACAGCCATACCTAGGTTTCTCCCCCAGCCACTTCCTATCCATCCTGGGTTCTAATTGTCATCATAGCACTTATAATCAACTATCTTCTCATCTATTCTTTTTTTTTTTCTTTCGAGATGGAGTCTTGCTCTGTCACCCAGGCTGGAGTGCAGTGGCAGGATTTCAGCTCACTGCAACCTCTGCCTCCCGGGTTCAAGCAATTATCCTGCCTCAGCCTGCTGAGTAGCTGGGATTACACACACCAGGCTAATTTTCGTATTTTTAGTAGAGATGGGGTTTTACATGTTGACCAGGCTGGTCTCGAACTCCTGACCTTGTTATCCACCCACCTCGGCCTCCCAGAGTGCTGGGATTACAGGCGTGAGCCACCATGCCCAGCATATTCTTTTTTTTTTTTTTGAGACAGTGTCTCAGTCTGTCACTCAGGCTGGAGTGCAGTGGTGCAATCATGGCTCACTGCAACCTTGCCCTCCTGGGCTCAAGTGATCCTCCTGCCTCAGCCTCCTGAGTAAGCTGGAACCACAAGTGGACAGCACCACGCTTGGCTAATTTTTTTTTTTTTTTTTTTTTTTTTTTTTGAGACGGAGTCTCGCTCTGTAGCCCAGGCTGGAGTGCAGTGGCCGGATCTCAGCTCACTGCAAGCTCCGCCTCCCGGGTTCACGCCATTCTCCGGCCTCAGCCTCCCGAGTAGCTGGGACTACAGGCGCTGCCACCTCGCCCGGCTATTTTTTGTATTTCTTAGTAGAGATGGGGTTTCACCGTGTTAGCCAGGATGGTCTCGATCTCCTGACCTCGTGATCCGCCCATCTCGGCCTCCCAAAGTGCTGGGATTACAGGCTTGAGCCACCGCGCCCGGCCGCTTGGCTAATTTTTTAAATTTTTAGTTGAGATGAGGTCTCACTATGTTGACCAGGCTGGTGTCAAACTCCTGAGCTCAAGCAATCCTCCTGCCTCAGCCTTCCAAAGCACTGGGATTATAGGCACCTGGCTCATCATTTTTTCAGGTTTTTAAATAATTTTATTTGTAGAGATGGGGTCTCACCATGTTGCCCAGGTTCGTCTCAAACTCTTGGGCTCAAGTGATCCTTGTGCTTCAGCCTCCCAAAGTGCTGGGATTACAGGTGTGAACTGCCACAACCAGCCTCATCTATTCATTTATTTATTGTTTCCTCCCACTAGAAGGTAAACTTAATGGCCGGGCGCGGTGGCTCAAGCCTGTAATCCCAGCACTTTGGGAGGCCGAGGCGGGTGGATCACGAGGTCAGGAGATCGAGACCATCCTGGCTAACATGGTGAAACCCCGTCTCTACTAAAAATACAAAAAACTAGCCGGGCGTGGTGGCGGGCGCCTGTAGTCCCAGCTACTCGGAGGCTGAGGCAGGAGAATGGCGTGAACCTGAGAGGCGGAGCTTGCAGTGAGCCGAGATCGCGCCACTGCACTCCAGCCTGGGTGACACAGCGCGAGACTCTGTCTCAAAAAAAAAAAAAAAAAAAAGAAGGTAAACTTAATGAGACGAGGAACTCTGTCTGCTGAGTTCAATTACTGTATCCTCAGCACCTATTACTAGAAGAGTGCCTAACACACAGTAGCGAGAGAGACAGGGCGAGATTCCATCTCATACATAAATAAGTATTTATGGGATGAATGAATAATGGATCTAAGGGGATGGGGAAGGGATTTTGTATACCCCTGGAGTTAAGCCCATTCCCAAGGGTGGTGGTGGTGGTGGTGGCGGTGGAAATGGAGTTGGCCAGAGCCTATTCCAACCCTGAGACTAGAAGGGGTTGCGAGTCTCTGGAGTGGTGATGGTGGTGGTGGTGGTAGCAGCAGTGGTGTTAGGGGTAGTGAAATGGATAAGGCATATTTGCTAGATTGAATGAATGTGATTTTTTTTTTTTTCTTTTTGAGACGGAGTCTCACTCTGTCCCCCAGGCTGGAGTGCAGTGGCGCAATCTCGGCTCACTGCAACTTCTGCCTCTTGAGTTCAAGCGATTCTCCTGCATCAGCCTCCCAAGTAGCTGGGAGGACTACAGGCGCGTGTCACTATACCTGGCTAATTTTTGTATTTTTAGGAGAGACGGGGTTTCACCTTGCCAGGCAGGCTGGTCTCAAACTCCTGACTCAGGTGATCTGCCCACCTTGGCCTCCCAAAGTGTTGGGATTACAGGCATGAGCCATCGCACCCAACCGTGAATTTTTTTTATATGTCTTTCTTACTTTCAGAAAATAAATTGTGCAGAGTTTTGATCTTTAAGACAGAAAAGTTAGGGAATGGTTGTTTGCATTGTAAAAGGAATCTTTGCTTTGTAAAAGGGTGGAGGCGGAGGCTAGTTTAGCTGTAACCCAAACAACCCAAGGAAGGCTCAGGGCACTCAAGCCTATCTATTAGTTACATTGCAGAGTGTTTTCAACACTGCTTATTTATAGAGTGTTGTCCAGATACACTTTTGGCTGTGTGAAACTTGCATTTACATATAATACATTCTGCTTGTAAGAGTTTCCTCTTCCTGAAAATGAGAGATTGAAAATACATCACTCGTGTGACTGTGGTCTGTATTATTAAAAAAAAAAAAAAAAAAAGGTCATTGAGATCAAGCAAGCTAGACGTGGAGAAATACAGTTCCTGCTGACTGCCTCTCTCTGTTTTCCTTCTCTTTGTTAGAGTTAAAACCTTCCAATTGGCCAGGCGCGGTGGCTCATGCCTGTAATTCCAACACTTTGGGAGGCCACAATAGGTGGGTTTCTTGAGCTCAAGTTCGAGACCAGCCTGGGCAACATGGTGAAACCCTGTCTCTATTAAAAATACAAAAATTAGCCGGGCATGGTGGCACGCACCTGTAGTTCCAGCTACTCGGGAGGCTGATGTAGAATTGCTTGAACTCGGGAGGCGGAGGTTACAGTGAGCTGAGATTGTGCCATTGCACTCCAGCCTGGGTAACAGAGCGAGACCTTGTCTCAAAAAAAAAAAAAGTCCTAATATTCTATAGTGCTAGCAATAGGTATTTGATGGTGGCCCTGCCCTCTAGGAACTTAAGACTTTAATATTCATGTCCAGCAGGCGCCTGTAATCCCAGCTACTCAGGAGGCTAAGGCAGGAGAATCACTTGAACCCAGGTGGCAGAAGCTGCAGTAAGCAGAGATTGTGCCACTGCACTCTAGCCTGGGCAACAGAACGAAACTTGGTCTCAAGAAAAAAAAAAATGATTCTAAGGCTGGGCACGGTGGCTTCACGCCTGTAATTCCAGCACTTTCGGAGGCGGAGGCAGGCAGATCACCTGAGGTCAGAAGTTTGAGACCAGCCTGGCCAACATGGAGAAACCCTGTCTCTACTACAAATACAAAAATTAGCTAGGCGTGGTGGTGGGCGCCTGTAATCCCAGCTACTCAGAAGGCTGCCACAGGAGAATCACTTGAGCCTGGGAGGTGGAGGTTGCAGTGAGCCTGGGCAATAGAGGGAGACCTTGTCTCACAAAAAAAAAAAAAAGAAAAAAGAAAAAGAAAAGTCCTAATATTCTATAGTGCTAGAAATAGATTTGATGGTGGCCCTGCCCTTTAGGAACTGAAAATGGAATGTAGGAGGCCAGACTAACACACCACTCACACTCTAGGGTAGGGATGGCCAGTGGGATTTACAGTGCCCAGAGAAGGACCCCTAGCATATTTCTCCAGCTTACTTGGATGGTGTCCAATTTTTTTTCTCATTTTAAAATAAAATGAAGGACAAGGCCTTCCATTCCAAAATATAAATTTCTTTTTTTTTCCGAGACAGAGTCTCGCTCTGTTGACCAGGCTGGAGTGCAGGGGCGTGATCTCTGCTCACTGCAACCTCCGCCTCCGGGGTTCAAGCAATTCTCCTGCCTCAGCCTCCTGAGTAGCTGGGACTACAGGCATCTATCATCACACCCCGCTAATTTTTTTTTTTTTTTTTTTTTGAGACAGAGTCCTACTCTGTCACCCAGGCTGGAGTGCAGTGGCACAATCTCAGCTCACTGCAACCTCCACCTCCCAGGTTCAAGCGATTCTCCTGCCTCAGCCTCCTTAGTAACTGGGATTACAGGAGCATGCTACCACATCCTGCTAATTTTTGTATGTTTAGTAGAGACGGGGTTTCACCATGTTGGTCAGGCTGATCTTGAACTCCTGACCTCGTGATCTGCCCGCCTTGGCCTCCCAAAAGTGCTGAGATTACAGGCGTGAGCCACCACGCCCGGCTAAAATTTCGTTTTTTTACGCTATTTATCTCAATTGTTTTTTGCATTTTCCCCATGGGACTCATGAGCACATTATTATTATTATTATTATTATTATTATTATTATTATTTTGAGACGGAGTCTTGCTCTGTCGCCCAGGCTGGAGTGCAGTGTCCCAATCTAGGCTCACTGCAAGCTCCACCTCCCGGGTTCACGCCATTCTCCTGCCTTAGCCTCCCGAGTAGCTGGGACTATAGGCGCTCGCCACTACGCCCGGCTAATTTTTTGTATTCTTTAGTAGAGACGGGGTTTCACTGTGTTAGCCAGGATGGTCTGGATCTCCTGACCTCGTGATCCGCCCGCCTCAGCCTCCCAAAGTGCTGGGATTACAGGCGTGAGCCACCGCGCCCGGCCATGAGCACATTATTCTAAGCGTAAGTGGTAGGTAACCTGATTCGGTATTTTGAAGAGGAAATTTTGATACCAAAAACAATTTTTAAGGAAATTTTGAAGTCAGGCAAAAAGGCCCCAAAGATCTAATTACAGGCCAGGCCTGCACAACTGAGAAAATGAGAGTATCACTTTCCCATTTTCAAACATTATAACCAACATTTCTCTATCTGATTCTGAAAATCCTGTAAGAAAGACAAGGCAGATGGTTTTACTCCCATTTCAAGAGAGTGATGATTTACCCAAGGTATATAGTTTGCAGGTACACGTGGCTGATAAATGTTGGAAACTGGCTTTCCCAACTCTTCTCTTTTCCTTGCCTGAAGCTCTGTCCTGGACTTAGGAATCCCAGTGGTGATTTGGAATAGACAAGACTTGAGCCGTGAAGGACAAGACTGCAGGGAGGGCTGGTCCTGAGGAGGAAGCATCTTCAGATATCTAGGTCTTGGGATCTTGGGTGGGGAATGGGCTGCCTGGGAAAGTGCTGAATTGGAAGGAGGAGCCAGAGGTCTGACTGAAGGAATGGAGAGGGGGCCTCAAAAAGAAGCCAGGTAGGCTGCCTTCCTCCCAGCTCCAGAATGGCACCCCCTCTAAAGTCAGACTCACCTACGTACATCCTGGGAGTGAACCCCCTTCTCCTTCCTGCTTCCACCATTATTCTAATCCTCAAAGGGTTAACCAGCTTTCACACGATTTTCCCATCTCCCAGGTAACTTGGGCAGCTGCTCCCTGCTGGAAATAAAAGTCCCAATTCCTCAGTTCATTCACTTAGCAATGCACCCCAGCAGCCCCTCCAACCCCCAGCAGAGAAGCACAGCCCTTTGGGTAAAAGGTGCCTGGGGGCGAGGTTGCAAATTGGCACGTGCGGGGAGGGGCTCCTAGAGAATGGGGCGGGGGGTTGCGGGGGGCGGCAGGGAGAGTGCCCCTTCCCTGGATCTCTCCACTGGGTCCAGCAGGTTCGCCTCGGGGCCGCTGCCCCAGAGGCTGGGGGAAGAGGAAAGAAGTGGTGTGCGGGCAAGCAGGCCGCACACACCTGGCGCCTTGTGGAATGAGATCTTAATTAATTATTAAACTGAGTTCCCGCGGGAGGGCGCAGGGCCGTGACAGGCAGGGCGGGAATGGCTAGGTGGGGGCTGGGGCTGGGGCTGGGACAGGGGCCGGGGCAGTGAGGAAGTGGGGATGAAGAGTGGGCGCAGGGCGCGGGCCCAACCCCTGCGACCCTTACAGGAAGGAAGGCGACCCTTGGTGGGCGGGGCGGGGGATGTAGCCGTGAGAGGTGGGTTTGCGGGCGCGCTTGGGGACCCCCGGGGTGAGGGCGGGAGAGGAATGAAGGAGGAGGCGGCCGGGGTGAAGGGAAGGGGACTGGGCTGCGAGGTCCCCTCCCCCCGGGGTCTTGATCCCAGAACAGTAGCCGCTTGTCTTCTCAGGACTGGGGGAGGAAGCGGCCGGAGGAGAGGAGGGGGCGCGCGGAGGGAGGGGTCCCATTATTTGGCCTCCTGCGCCCCTACCCCGCTGCTAGGAAGGGGAGTGGGCGACTCGGCCCCCGCTATTGGGGAGGGGGAGGGGGGTGCCCAGACAAAAGGAGCTTGTGCCTTTAAGGCGGGGAGTCCGGGAGCCCGCGGGGAGGGGACTTCTGGATCCGGGGTAGAGGGCGACTGCGCTGGACAGCTCGGGAGGGGGCGAGGGCCGGGCGGACGGCGGACGGCGGGCGGGACGGCCAGGACGCGCGGGCTCGGAGAAGGACCGCGGGACGGCCGGCCGGCCGGCCGGAGCCCGCGGGGGCGGCGGGGCGGGGGCCCGGGGCAGGCGCGGAGACTGGCCGGCAGGTGAGCGCGCGGAGGGCTGGGGAAGTGACCGCTCGGGCTCCCGGGGCTCCAGGATTGGAACGCTCCCGAGCGGCTCCCAATAGGAGTTTGTGGGTGGGGGCGCCGAAGCCTGGGACGGGTCGTCTCGGCAGTGTTTGGCGGGTTGCCCGAGGGAGTTGGGATTGGCAAAGGGAAGTCATGGAGGCAGTGGGATCGAGGTCTCCTAGGTCCGGCGCTCGCCACCGGCGTCGCCTGCTGCCGGCCTCCCTCCACGGGGCGAGTTCCAGGCTTGCCCGGAGGCCAGGAGGACCTGGCACGTACTGGGGGAGGGGCTGGCCTGAGTTTTTTGCTGCGGGGCTGTGGGGTGAGTCTCTGAGTTTGGGAGAGATTCCATTTAGGGGAGAGGAACCGGCCTGGGCAGAGGCAGGGATGCCCTCTGTCTGCGGGAGTCCCTCTCCTTCGCCTCACCCCAAACCTTGGGAATGAAAGGGGTGGGTTCGGCTCCCCACATCCCCCAAGGCCTGCCGCAGGGTGGGCAGGGGAGCTGACTTATTCAAAGCAGACTCTTGGGCTCGACTGAAAGGCTAGAGGTGGAATCAGGCGTGGGAGCCTCTTTGCCCATATCCTCCCCTTACCAGACTACCCCTGTGAGCTGGAGGGACTTGGTGGGGGTTGCACTGTAAGGCTTGATGTGGGAGTCCTCTGTAATCTTTAGGAAGAGCGAGGACTGGGGATGGGAGAAGGCGGCAGCGGGCACTGGACCAACAGATACAGGCCCTGGGTAGTCTCCTCTACATCTGGAAAGGCCCAGAATTGAAGAAGTGAGGCCCATGTTCCAGTATGGTGGGCGGTGCTGGCACTGCTGGGCCCTGCCTGGGCAGTGCCTCTTGCCATGAACTTTCTGAAGTCGTTTTAAATCCCCTGGAGCCTCCTTTTGCCAAGGAGGGCAGGGGCAGATGGGCCCTGGGGATGGGATAGACAGGAGGTGGCCAGGAAGGCTTGGCAAGGCAGTAGGCAGAGCCATCCTTAGGGCTGGGCCTTGGCCTTGGCGGGTTCCAAACTCTGGTCTCAGCCTGATCAGGGTTTGGGAGGGACTTGAGGTCTGGGACTGAGCCTGGGCCTGCCAGGCTGAATGGGACATGGCTCTGGCTGTGGGAGCGGGTGGTGTGAAGAGCAGCAGATCTGTGAGAGAGCAAATGGACCAACACTCAGGGAAGGAGGAGGTCAGAGGCACAAGGCTTAGGAGCCTGACTCCGGGGAGGAGGGAGGTGGTCTGTGCTCCCGGAGCTCTCATAGTGATGAGTTGCTGGACAAAGTGGGTTGGGGGACCATATAGAGTTTTGTGGCTTGGAACAGTGCTCTCCCCTGTTCCCTGCCATACTAGTCTGGCACGGGGTGCCAGAAATGCTGGGAGGCCGGCAAGTTCTCAGGGATGGGCAGTGCCTGGAGTGGAGCCCAGAGTGGGATGGTTGCAGTTGGTTGGACAATTACACAGCTCTGAAGCTATCCCCTTAGGGAGTCAGAGTGTTCCTGGGAGGGTCATGCATTCTCCTGGATAGTGTCTGCCCCTTTCTCTGTGGGTATGAGCCAGATGCTAGGATGTGTTTCCAGGGGGCTGGGAACCTGGCCAGAAACTAGTCCTTTGGAAAGAGGTCTGGGCCAGTGGTGGGGGTGGGGGGTTGTGTGGGGGGAGATAAGAACAGGGAAGGGGACTGGTGAATGAGGGGAGGCTGAAGCAAAATGTTGTGGGTGCTGGATGGTGGTGGGAAACCTGCTCACTCTGGGCTCTGTCTCCAGCAGCTCTGGGGACTAACAGCCAAGGACATAGGGACTGATAGAACCAGGCATCTGACTGGCTAGAAAGACGTGTGTTCTTGCTCATGATTTTCTCATCTTTCCATCTCTTGACGCTGACAGAGATTTGGGTTTAAAGTGTTGTAGAGTGAGGAGAAGAACTAATATTTTTCAAGTGTGTACTTCATGACAGGCATTATTAGATTCTTTCCAGAGGACAATTATTATTTCCATTTTACAGATGAAGGTACTGACACAGAGAGGTTAAATAACTTGCCCAAGGCAGTGCGGCTAGTAAATAATCACGCTAAGGTTTGGAACCTGGTCTCATGCCAAAGATCATGCTTCTAATGAAGTATTTTGAAGAGCCAGGCTTTCTTTGGTGACCTTTTCCAAATGCCAGCCTGACCAAAAGTCTTGTATTCCTGATCTGTCCTTCCAGATGGTGCTGTTGGTGATGTTAAGAGGTTGAAGGGGCCAGGCATGGTGACTCATGCCTGTAATCCCAGCACTTTGGGAGGCCAAGGCAGGCGGATCACCTGAGGTTAGGAGTTCGAGACCAGCCTGGCCAACATGGTGAAACCCTATCTCTACTGAAAATACAAAAATTAGCCGGGCGTGGTGGCAGGTGCCTGTAATCTCAGCTACTGGGGAGGCTGAGGCAGAAGAATTGCTTGAACCCGGGAGTCAGAGGTTGCAGTGAGCCAAGATTGTGCCACTGTACTCCAGCCTGGGTGGGGCAGGGTGAGACTCCATCTTAAACAAAAAAACAAAAGGAGGTCGAAGGACATACTGCTGTGGGATATAGGAGAAGGGATGCCGACAGAACTTGGCTGAGGGTGACCCAGGGATGGGAGTTTTGGGGTATGCAGAGAATTCCCCAGCCTGCCTTCTGCTTGTGGGTCCCTGGGTGTCTGCTTTGAGTGCTGCGCATCTGGCTTGAGCTCTCATTCTGTGGCCACCTGTGGCAAGTGCTGGGTATTCCTCCATCCTGTCCCCTACTGAGTACAATGTCAGTGCTGCTAGCTCAGCAGGCTTGAGTACAAGGGACCCCTCAGGGTACTGTGTGAGCATAGAGGAGTGTGGCCCTGGTGGGGACACAGGCATGCGTGGATGACAGTGCTTTCAGCCTCATCTTATTCTGACCTGGGCTCAGCCAGGAGTCACACTAAAGGTATCATCATGGAGTCCTCCCACCTCAGTTAATGACATTTCCTCCAGGAAATGTGGGATCTGGGACTGATTTGGTTACCATGATCTCTATAACTTGGGCCAGCCATATAAAACTGCCATGGACATCAGTTTTTATTTATATATATTTTTCCTTTCAAATCTGTCTTGTGCCCCAGGGGGCCACAGGACTAGTTTCTCAGGGTTTTGGTGAAGATCAGATGGAATTAGGGATGTGAAAAGATCTTGAACAGTTTAAAGCATGGAGAAAGTGCATGGAATATCTTTCATCCATCCATCTAGTCATCCATCTACTCAATGAACATTTAATATTATTTTATTTTTTGAGATGGAGTTTCGCTCTTATTGCCCAAGCTGGAGTGTAATGGCGTGATCTTAGCTCACTGCATCTGCCACCTCCCAGATTCAAGCAATTCTTTCACCTCAGCCTCCCGAGTAGTTGGGATTACAGGCGCCCGCCACCACTCCTGGCTAATTTTGTATTTTTAGTAGAGATGGGTTTTCACCATGTTGATCAGGCTGGTCTGGAACTCCTGACCTCAGGTGATCCACTCGCCTCAGCCTCCCAAAATGCTAGGATTACAGGTGTGAGCCACCACATCCAGCCTCAATAAACACTTGTTTAGGTCCTTCTAAGGGTTGTGGATATGGCAGTGAGAACAGCAGGTCAAAATCCTTGCCTTCATAGAGCTGACATTCCAGTCAGGAGAGACAGAAAATGAACACATAAGAAAAATATATAGAATGGCAGTTGCTGATTAGAGTTATGGAGAAAAAGCATAAAGCTGGGAAAAAGATAGAGAGCTCCAGGAAAGGGGGTTGCTATTTTAATAGGGTGGTCAGAGAGAGCCTCACTGATAAGGGGACATTTGGGATGTGACCTGGAGGAGCTCTTGTTCCAGACAGAGGGAACAGCAGGCACTGAGGTCCCAGGCTGGCCTGTGTGGGGTGTGTTGGGAAAGAGCAAAGAGGTTCATATGACTGTGGTGCAATGAGGAAGCTGAAGAGCCTTAGGATTATCACTGTTAGCTGGTTCACGAGGTCAGGAGATCGAGACCATCCTGGCAAACATGGTGAAACCCCGTCTCTACAAAAAATAGAAAAAATTAGCCGGGCGTGGTGACGGGTGCCTGTAGTCCCAGCTACTCAGGAGGCTGAGGCAGGAGAATGGTGTGAACCCAGGAGGCGGAGCTTGCAGTGAGCCGAGATCTTGCCACTGCACTCCAGCCTGTACGACAGAGCGAGACTCCGTCTCAAAAACAAAACAAAACAAAACAAAAAACCAGCATATTTTTTCTTCTGCTTCTGTTGAGAAAAATCAGATCGGGACCCACTGGCAACAGTCTACAGCTGCTGGGTGGTGCTTGCCCAGTGCACAGGGTATGAACTCTTTTCCTCCTAGTTCTGAAGCATAAGCTGCATCACTCATTGACTTGGGCACTTGAGTTTGTGACCACCAACACATCAGTGCCTTTTAGGGAAATTTTCAAGTATACTGGCTTTGGGGTCAGACAAATCTGGTTTAGAATCTTGGTTCTCTCACTTATGTGGCTGCTGGATCTTTGGGCAAGTCTTTCTTCTTTTCTTTTCTTTCCCTCCCTTCCCTCCTTCTTTCCCTCTCTCCCTCCCTCCCTCCTTTTTTCTTTCCTTCCTTCCTTCCATTTTTTTTTTTTTCAGACTATGGCTGTTGCCCAGGCTAGAGTTCAGTGGTGCACAATCCTGGCTTACTGCAGCCTCCACTGCCTGGGCCCAAGCAATCCTCCCGCCCTAGCCTCCTGAATGGCCTGGTCTGTAAGTGTACACCACCACACCAGGCTAATTTTTATTTATTTATTCTTTGAGATGGAGTCTCACTCTGTCACCCAGGCTGGAGTGCAGCGGCGCGATCTCAGTTCACTGCAACCTCTGCCACCCGGGTTCAAGCAATTCTCCTGCCTTAGCTCCCGAGTTGCTGGGATTACAGGCGCCCGCCACTGCGCCTGGCTAATTTTTGTACTTTTAGTAGAGACGAGGTTTCACCATCTTGGCCAGGCTGGTCTTGAACTCCTGACCTTGAGATCCACTTGCCAGGGCCTCCCAAAGTGCTGGGATTACAGATGTGAGCCACCGTGCCTGGCCCAGGCTAATTTTTTAAAGTTTTAATAGAGGCAAGGTCTTGCTGTATTGCCCAGGTTGCTCTCACATTCCTGGCCTTAAGCCATCCTCCTGTCTCGGCCTCACAAAGTGCTGGGATTACAGGTGTAAGCCACTGTGCCTGGCCTTGGAAAAGTTTCTTTTCCTCACTGTGTCTCGATTTCTCACATGTTGAATGGGGATACCCTTGTTGCCTACATCCAAGTAATTGTATGACGATGAAACTCATAGCTTGTCAGTGGGAAGTGCTTAGGTAATGAGCTACTAGTGGTGGCAGTGGCTGTGACAGTGGTATTAATACCGCTCCCATTGGATGGTCTCTAATACTATCTCCTTCCTTCCCTACCAGCAACATGTCATGGTTTAGTGGCCTCCTGGTCCCTAAAGTGGATGAACGGAAAACAGCCTGGGGTGAACGCAATGGGCAGAAGCGTTCACGGCGCTGTGGCACTCGGGCAGGTGGCTTCTGCACGCCCCGCTATATGAGCTGCCTCCGGGATGCAGAGCCACCCAGCCCCACCCCTGCGGGCCCCCCTCGGTGCCCCTGGCAGGATGACGCCTTCATCCGGAGGGGCGGCCCGGGCAAGGGCAAGGAGCTGGGGCTGCGGGCAGTGGCCCTGGGCTTCGAGGACACAGAGGTGACAACGACAGTGGGCGGGACAGCTGAGGTGGCGCCCGACGCGGTGCCCAGGAGTGGGCGATCCTGCTGGCGCCGTCTGGTGCAGGTGTTCCAGTCGAAGCAGTTCCGTTCGGCCAAGCTGGAGCGCCTGTACCAGCGATACTTCTTCCAGATGAACCAGAGCAGCCTGACGCTGCTGATGGCGGTGCTGGTGCTGCTCACGGCGGTGCTGCTGGCTTTCCATGCGGCGCCCACCCGCCCTCAGCCTGCCTATGTGGCCCTGCTGGCCTGCGCCGCCGCCCTGTTCCTGGGGCTCATGGTGGTGTGTAACCGGCATAGCTTCCGCCAGGACTCCATGTGGGTGGTGAGCTACGTGGTGCTGGGCATCCTGGCGGCAGTGCAGGTCGGGAGTGCCCTCGCAGCAGACCCACGAAGCCCCTCTGCGGGCCTCTGGTGCCCTGTGTTCTTCGTCTACATCGCCTACACGCTCCTCCCCATCCGCATGCGGGCTGCGGTCCTCAGCGGCCTGGGCCTCTCCACCCTGCATTTGATCTTGGCCTGGCAACTTAACCGTGGTGATGCCTTCCTCTGGAAGCAGGTAGGTGGCCAGGGAGGTAGGGATGGAGGGCAGCAAGTGGGGAATTTCTCACCTCATAAGCAGGTGGGGGCTTAGTGAGGAAGGGCGGGTGAGTCATGGGTGGAAGCTGGGTGCAGGGATGTCTGGCTGTATCTGGGAAGAGGAGCAGGAGGTGGGAGGCCAGGGCTCAGGGGTCCACCTCCACGTGGGATCTGGGGTAGAAGGCACTGCTGAGGGGAGGGAGGGCCCCAGGACCCAAGCCTGAACTCTGTCACCATGGGCCCCAGTCTCTGGCTCTTTAGCCGTCTGAAATAGTGGTCTGTAGAGACAGAATGTGGGGCTGGAGACAGGGGTGTGGTATATAGCCCCAGGGCCGTGGTAGGGCTGAAAAGGCCGTGCAGGCTGTGTCCAGGCTTTAGCATCTCTGTTAGCAAGGTGACACTGGAGGATCAGGTGCTGGTGCCATCCATGGAGAGCAGCTCTAGGTGGTGATCTGGAGGTATAGAGCAGGTTTTGGATGTTGTCAGCAAGGGAGGAGTCCCCTCTTTTCCTGGACCAAGGCCACTTCTGGGAGGACAGGGAAGGTGAAGAGCTGGGGTCAGTTCTCTCTGGGCTGGATGTAGTTTGAATGGGGTTGGACTGTTGAAGAGAGGAACATTAAGTCTGATTGTATCCCACCTTCCCCATGCTGGGCACCAGGGGCCTGGCCGCCTTTCCTTGAGGTTCTCAGTCCATGCCTGTTGCCGCCTCCAGGCTCCAAGTGTGTGTGAGGTGGGACTCCATGGCTCCGTGTGGAGTGGCTGTAGGCTGACCTGCTTATCCAATGGGCTGTATTCTTCTCTGTGGGATCTTAGACAACTAGCCTCACCTCTCCCAGCCTTAGTTTCCCAGTCTGCAAAGCTGGGATAAAAATAGCATCTAGCTCATGTTGCTGTTGGGGCCCCACCCTTTCCTAGAGTGGAGTAGAACCCGACTGGGCAGTGTTCACACCTGGGGGCAGGGAGGTGTGGGGAGTGCTGGAAGGCATGGTACCCAGTGAAGGGGTTTCTGGGAAGTCTCTTTAAGAGAGATGTTAGTTTGTGGATCTGCCATCTCATGTTACCCCCCGCCCAGGGAGCAGAGGCCAGGTCCTTCAGGCGCTGCTGTAGGCACAGCCCCACCATCAGCACACCACCCGGGTCCTCCACTGGACCCTATCTAGAGAGTGCTATCTTACTCAAGGTTTTGAGGGCTTGTGGCCTGTTGCCCACCCTGCCTCACCCACAGAGAGGAAGTTGCCTGGGGAACCCAGGGTGAGAAGCTAGGTTCTCTGGCATGATGCCCTTCTCCACCCAGCCTGTGCTACAGAACAGAACGTACCTGTTTTTTGTGTGTTTTGTTTTTGAGACGGAGTCTTGCTCTGTCATTAGGCTGGAGTGGGGCAGTGGTGCGATCTCAGCTTACTTCAGCCTCCACCTCCTGGGTTCAAGCAATTCTCCTGCCTCAGCCTCCCGAGTAGCTGGGACTACAGGAGCACGCCATCACGCCCAGCTAATTTTTGTATTTTTAGTAGAGACAGGTTTCACCATATTGGCCAGGATGGTCTCGATCTCTTGACCTCGTGATCTGCCCTCCTTGGCCTCCCAAAGCGCTGGGATTACAGGAGTGAGCCACCTCACATGGCCAGAATGCCAGAACACATGCCAGAATGTACCTTTTTAAAAGTAACCTTATAGCCTGTTTGTTTGTGGAGCACGTGCCCTTAGGGCATCGTTGGACATCTTAAAGGGCCAGGTTCTTCCGCCCCAGAGCTTCTCTTCCAGGCTGGCTCTCAACCAGGGCTTTATGGCTGGATTGCCCTCCTGGGGAAGGAGCTTAGAGGTGGTGTCTCCTTTCCCCCTTCCTCTCTGGCCAGGCATGGGCTGGGTGGGCATCTCTTCCCTACTCTCAACTGGCATGGTGCCCAGAGTCAGGCCCAGTGCCTGACTGAGGAGGTGCAGTCCCAGGGAGGCCAGGACTGTGCCCATCTCCCCAGGAGTGTGTGGCTACAGCCTCACCTAGTGGGTCTCGACAGGCACATTCTTGGGGCAGTAGCGAAAGTCACTGCTGTCCCTGTGCCAGTCCTTGGGGTCAGGGCTGCCCTTACAACTTCCTCTGGGCCGAGAAACATTCCCTGTGCCCGTTTGGGTCTGAGGGTTTCTAGATGGGTGGGGTTTGTGGCCTCCTTCCTCGTCTACTTGGGCAGCCCCTTCCCAGATCCACCCTGCTCACAGTCACAGGAAGGAGGCTGTGTCCCCACCAACCCACTCACTTAGACACATTGAACAGTGTCGCCCAGTGACCCAAGCCCAGCGTGGAGTCTCCTCCGGTCCCCTGGCATCCATTTTTTCTCACAGTCAGATAGGGACATGTGTGTACAGAGTTATTTCAGTCTCGTCCCCCTTCCCCTTCCCTCCACCGTGACTCACATTTTCCTCTTGGGCTCCTGGGGCCAGGAAGGGAAGTTGCCTGGTTTGCCCCCCTTCCCTTCTCCCCCACTGGGGGCTATTCTTAGAAACCCCCAAGGGAGATAGTGTGCCCCTCTCTTCACCCCTGCTGCTGGGAGGGGGAGCTCAGCCTAGTTGATCCTGGGCCTGTGAGCTGGACTGGGAAGGGAAGCTAGGAGGCCCATCCCAGAGGCTGGCGCTGGAAATGGCTAGGGGTGAGCCAGGCCTCCCCCTCAGTTTTACCCAAGAGGAAACTGAGGTCCTAAAGATTAAGTGACCTGCCCAATTTTGCAGGACTAGTTCTAGTTCAAGGCAGAGCCCAGAACCTCTGGCTTCCAGGAAGTGCTTCTGCTGTTTCCCTCCCTTCTCCTTAAACCAGAGCCTGGCCCCTTCCAACTCTGGGGTGGAGCCACAAGCTCCAGGTTAATTCCTGAGTTTCCAGAAACACTGAGGCCAGCTTCCCTTAGACTTGCTTTGTAGCCAATGCCACTGATGATGATTGGGGACTGAACATTCCTAGGGTGGAGGCCCTAGGCCTGGGGCCTGGCAGGGCTGAGTGTCAGAGGGAGTTATACCTTGAGGGGTGGCCGGTCATGGTGGACCCCATCTCCAGTTAGAGGACATCCTTTGTATCAGTAGAATTGATGACTCTCAAGCCGGGGCTCTGAGGTTGGGCTTGAGAGCTTGACTCAGTAGAGTGAGTAGGAATCTTGGAAACCTGGAATGTACTACACAGTGTGGAATGCACTAGATAGATAGTAGGATTAGGACACAGAATTTGGAGTCTGATTGTCCTGGGTTCAAGTCTCACCCTGGCCACTAACAGCTGTGTGATCTTGGGGAAGTTACTTGGCTTCTCTGTGCCTGAGTCCCTTACCTTTAAAATGGGATATTGTTACCTATTTCATAGAGTTTTTTTTTTTTTTTTTTTGAGACGGAGTCTTGCTCTGTCACCCAGGCTGGAGTGCAGTGGCCGGATCTCAGCTCACTGCAAGCTCCGCCTCCCGGGTTTATGCCATTCTCCTGCCTCAGCCTCCCGAGTAGCTGGGACTACAGGCGCCCGCCACCTCGCCCGGCTAGTTTTTTTTTTTTTTTGTATTTTTCAGTAGAGACGGGGTTTCACCGTGTTAGCCGGGATCGTCTCTCGATCTCCTGACCTAGTGATCCGCCCGTCTCGGCCTCCCAAAGTGCTGGGATTACAGGCTTGAGCCACCGCGCCCGGCCTATTTCATAGAGTTTTAAGAAATGTGTTAGGGGCCAGGTGCGGTCGATGACGCCTATAATCCACACCCATAAGCACTTTGGGAGGCCGAGGCGGGTGGATCACTTGAGGTCAGGAGTTCAAGACCAGCCTGACCAACATGGTGAAACCCCTTCTCTACTAAAAAAATATACAAAAATTAGCCGGTCATGGTGGCAGTTGGCTGTAATCCCAGCTATTCCTGAGGCAGGAGAATCGCTTGAACTGGGAGGCGGAGGTTGCAGTGAGCCGAGATCAGGCCACTGCACTCCAGTCTGGGTGACAGAGCAAGGCTCTGTAAAAAAAAAAAAAAAAAAGAAAAAAGAAATGTTAGTCAGTATATAGAAGGCACCTACAGAATCCTGGCACGTGGTAGGCAGCCAACAAACTAGCTACCATAATAATAATGACAATGGTGATTATTGTTACTAAGTTATGCCAAGTCAGGGAGAGGCTTTAGAGATCTTCTTCTTCTTCCTCTTTGGGTTATAGATGAGCAAACCCAAGAGAGAGGAGGTGACTTGTCCTGGGTCACTCACAGGAGGATGTAGAGCTCAGGTCTCCTGGGTGCTGTTCTTAAGGAGGAGCACCTGCAAAAGGAGCAGCATTTGTCTTTCGTGTGGGGTGTTTGAGGAGCAGGAGATACAGGGTGCTGGAGCTGGGCCCCATGACTTACCTGGCCCTAGTTGGTCTTCTGCTTCCAGAAGCTGTGAAAAGATCTCATTTCTAGTCATGGAGGATTCAGGCAGTTGGCTGGGATCTGGGGTCCTGTGGGTCATGCGAGAGAGATATTGCAGGGGTGGCAGTAGCTTGGGGACAGAGAGGGTGCAGGACCCTGGCTTCCTTCCTCAGAGAACCTAGCAAGTTGTGTGAATGTGTGTGTGTGTATTTGGGGAGGTAGGCAGAGGAGATGGTCACTATCTGCCTCTACCACCTCCTGCAGCTCGGTGCCAATGTGCTGCTGTTCCTCTGCACCAACGTCATTGGCATCTGCACACACTATCCAGCAGAGGTGTCTCAGCGCCAGGCCTTTCAGGAGACCCGTGGTTACATCCAGGCCCGGCTCCACCTGCAGCATGAGAATCGGCAGCAGGTGGGACTGCTCCCCTGGCCAGGGCCTGCCCCCACCTCACCCCCACATAACTTGCAGATTGGATTTGCTGCCTTGTCCGGTTCCGTGGAGCACAGTGTGATGGTTCCCCTGGGTTGTGTGTCACAGAGGCCCTGTGATACTGGGGTTTTGTCCTGTCCAAGGGAAGGAGGGCGTGAACAGGAGCACATCTGGGGGCTTAATGGAGGGTGGTCAGAGGGGGTCTGACGGGGGAAGGTCAGGCCACAGTCCAGAAGGGAAGGTCTTCAGAGAAGTCTGGGAGGACTCTGGTGATGTAGAGAGACCAGGAGGGATTGAAATGTGAGGTCAAGAGTATAGTGATGCCTATTGGAACCACTGGGCTAGGAGCGGCTGCTGCTGTCGGTGTTGCCCCAGCATGTTGCCATGGAGATGAAAGAAGACATCAACACAAAAAAAGAAGACATGATGTTCCACAAAATCTACATACAGAAGCATGACAATGTCAGGTAAGGTGAGGGTAGGAGGGTGCCAAGCAGGGCGGGGGGTCTGGAAGTCTTTGAGGGCTATGTGGTCTGTTCATTCTCTGCTGTCATCTACAGCATCCTGTTTGCAGACATTGAGGGCTTCACCAGCCTGGCATCCCAGTGCACTGCACAGGAGCTGGTCATGACCCTGAATGAGCTCTTTGCCCGGTTTGACAAGCTGGCTGCGGTGAGGGTGCTGGGCCTTGGGATTGGGCCTGGGTGTTGACCGTGGTGAGAGCATAGCTTTGCTGGCAGCAGCTGGGGATTTGGGAGCAGATAGAGTGTGCGTCGAGGGTGGTGGGCCATGCAGGCTGGGTGGGCAAGAGAGTAAAGGTTACCCTTCCCTCCAACTCTTTCCCATTCAGGAGAATCACTGCCTGAGGATCAAGATCTTGGGGGACTGTTACTACTGTGTGTCAGGGCTGCCGGAGGCCCGGGCCGACCATGCCCACTGCTGTGTGGAGATGGGGGTAGACATGATCGAGGCCATCTCGTAAGCAGTGCCCCATTCCCAGGCTTCCTGGAATTACGGGTTCCCCAGACTGCTCCTACTTTTTGTCGAGACCTCAGGAGATTTCCTCAGTTTTGGCTGTTTCTCTGTCTTTGAAGTCTGTCTGTCACTGGGAAGGGGAATCTTTCTCCAACCTGTGCAAAGACCCATGCGGACCCTTAGACTCGCAGCCAGCTGAGATGGGGCGGGGACAGCCTGTGCAGTAGGGGAGTTGGGCTAGAGGGAATGCCATCTGTGCAGGCCAGAGGGGATAACAGTGATTCCTCTTCTCCTAGCTCAGTTCCACAAGATGCTGCTGGGCCCCTGCTGGTGAACACAGCCCTAACATTTGTCCTTGAGCCCCATGCAGCCTTCTGCTCATGTCCAACCAAGGCTGTGCTCCTGTCCCCTGCATCTGGGTCTGTCCTTGCCCACTGGGCCCTGAGGGGAGTGAAGGGCCTGGGCTGTGGGCTGGGGGAGGAGAAGACTGCCAGGAGCTGATCTGGGGCTGCATCCTCCCAGGCTGGTACGTGAGGTGACAGGTGTGAATGTGAACATGCGCGTGGGCATCCACAGCGGGCGCGTGCACTGCGGCGTCCTTGGCTTGCGGAAATGGCAGTTCGATGTGTGGTCCAATGATGTGACCCTGGCCAACCACATGGAGGCAGGAGGCCGGGCTGGGTGAGTAGGGGGGCCCAGGTGGTGGGGGATGGGAGCAAGGTGGGAGAGCCAGGGTCTCACCCTCTTGGCCACGTACAGCCGCATCCACATCACTCGGGCAACACTGCAGTACCTGAATGGGGACTACGAGGTGGAGCCAGGCCGTGGTGGCGAGCGCAACGCATACCTCAAGGAGCAGCACATTGAGACTTTCCTCATCCTGGGCGCCAGCCAGAAACGGGTCAGGGCCGGGGCAGGGCTGGGGGCAGGGGAGCAGGAAGAGGGACAAATGGGGAGGAGCAGGCCAAGGCCTCCTCTGGGCCCCTCTTCTGAGCCTGTACCCCTCTTCTGAGCCTGTACCCATGCTGCCCACACAGAAAGAGGAGAAGGCCATGCTGGCCAAGCTGCAGCGGACTCGGGCCAACTCCATGGAAGGGCTGATGCCGCGCTGGGTGCCTGATCGTGCCTTCTCCCGGACCAAGGACTCCAAGGCCTTCCGCCAGATGGTGAGGGGCCCTCAGCACCAGACCTAGGGCCTCTTTTTCTTGGCTCCCTCAGTGTCCCTGACCCTGTCCTTTCTTCTTGTGACTGTCATTTCCATGTATGCTTTCTGGTATTGGGGCAGTGGGAAGATTTCATCTCAGGGGTCCCAGTGCCCCCAGCAGATATGGTGGGGACACCCTCAGCACAGTGTTGGGGTGGGAGAAGGGGCTGCAGAGATGAAGGTTGTTGGCCTTTCACCTCACTCCACACTCTGTCCCTTTCTCCAGGGCATTGATGATTCCAGCAAAGACAAGTAAGTCAGGTTATTGAGGGAGAAGGTACTTGCACCCTGGGATGGGGCTGGGGGAGGCCAAAATCCTCCTTTTCCCTGACTTTAGGTGTGTTGTATGTGAGCAGGAGCCACACCCCAGCTCTCCCTCCCTCCCTTGGGTGCTGCCCATACCTTTCCTTTCATTGTTTCTCACGTGGCCATGCCCATGCATCTGGTGAAGCCATGTCTCCTGCCCTCAGCCGGGGCACCCAAGATGCCCTGAACCCTGAGGATGAGGTGGATGAGTTCCTGAGCCGTGCCATCGATGCCCGCAGCATTGATCAGCTGCGGAAGGACCATGTGCGCCGGTTTCTGCTCACCTTCCAGAGAGAGGATCTTGAGAAGAAGGTTTCAGGGATACAGGGCAGAAGGACAAGGGCTGGGGGAGGGGCAGGTCGCGGCAGGGAAGGCTGAGCACAGGTGAGGGCACAGGTGTTTCTGGGGGATGGAGAAGGGACCACAGAGCAGGGTGGGGATTTCGTCAGTTGGGCCAACTGCATCTCCTCCCTGTTGAGACGCCTAGTAGTGCCCTGTCCTTGCTGTCCCTGCCTTCCTTAGGGAGGGCCCAGCACCCAGCTCAGCCTCCTCTCCTTCAGTACTCCCGGAAGGTGGATCCCCGCTTCGGAGCCTACGTTGCCTGTGCCCTGTTGGTCTTCTGCTTCATCTGCTTCATCCAGCTTCTCATCTTCCCACAGTGAGAGTCCTGCCCTTCCTCTCTTAGCTTCTCTCTTCTCTACCGCTTCCCAGAAGCTTCCTACATACCCACACGGGCCCACAATTCCTGGAGCCTGCATCCCTGCTTGTTCCAGAGGGTGGGGCAAGAATACCCAGATCTTCCAGAATTAAATGATTTTTCTGGCCCTGTTCTGCCCCAGCTCCATCCTGATGCTTGGGATCTATGCCAGCATCTTCCTGCTGCTGCTGGTCACCGTGCTGACCTGTGCCGTGTACTCCTGTGGTTCTGTACGTAGGGGGACTTCTGAGGCTGTTGGGAGGGCAGGCTGGACTCCAGACAGGGAGGAGGTCACATGGGGAGAGGGAGGAGAAGGCCATGCCTGTTCCACTGGGCCCCATCCCTGGTTGGCCTTCCTCCTTGGCTGATACAACCTTCAACTCTTCGTCTCTTGATTCCTCTAGCTGTTCCCTAAGGCCCTGCAACGTCTGTCCCGCAGCATCGTTCGCTCACGGGCACATAGCACCGCAGTTGGCATCTTTTCCGTCCTGCTTGTGTTTACTTCTGCCATTGCCAACATGGTAAGGGTCCAGTGGGAATTCTCCCACCTCCACTCTGTGCCAAGCACTGTCCTGGACACTGGGGGTACAGAGGGGAATAGGACATATTTTCTGCCCTCAGGGAGCCCCCTCCCAGAATAGGGCATGGTTAACTCCAGTTCTCCCTCCTTGTTCTCCCAACCTCTTGTCATCCCTGAGTGAGTACTAAGGCCCATGGGGTATAAGGTACCTGGGCATAGCCCAGGGCAGGGTACATGGCTTCACCAGGTACCTAGAAACCCTTCCCCTCCTTGGCTATCCTGATATACCCCTCTACTTTTGCAGTTCACCTGTAATCACACCCCTATACGGACCTGTGCAGCCCGGATGCTGAATTTAACACCTGCTGACATCACTGCCTGCCACCTGCAGCAGCTCAATTACTCTCTGGGCCTGGATGCTCCCCTGTGTGAGGGCACCATGCCCACCTGCAGCTTCCCTGAGGTGTTCAAGCAGTGCTCAGGCGGTGGTGGGGGGGCTGTCCTGGCACAGACATTGGCCCTTCTGTGCCAGACCTAGTGATGGGCGCTGGGGACCCAGGAACTCACCAGAGTCTCCCACACTAGGAGCAACCAGGGGCCCTGGTGTGGTGTAGGGGCTGGACATGGAAGGTGGAGGATATGGGGGTTTGAGGGGTGTGGCAGAAAGGTTAGGTCAGGCAGGAGAGTGCAGGGCTCTCCCTGCCCAAGGGTGCTGTGGCCTCTGCCTTCACCCAGTGCTGCCTCTGCCCCCCCGCAGTACTTCATCGGGAGCGTGCTGCTGAGTCTCTTGGCCAGCTCTGTCTTCCTGCACATCAGCAGCATCGGGAAGTTGGCCATGGTCTTTGTCTTGGGGCTCATCTATTTGGTGCTGCTTCTGCTGGGTCCCCCAGCCACCATCTTTGACAACTATGACCTACTGCTTGGCGTCCATGGCTTGTGAGTTTATTCTCAGGTCCTTTAATACCCCAGGAGCTTCCCTGACCTTGCTGGGTCACTGTGAGCCTCTCTGGTGCCCAGGCCCCTTGTGCTCTTGGAATGCCACAACTCCCCTGTGGGGGAAAGGGAGGAGATGGAGGAGTTCCCAGCATGTGACCCCAAATAGTTACCCCAAGGAAACCCCAGTCCTGGGAAATCCTTGTGTCTTTAGGCTAGACATTAAAAAAAAAAAAAAAAAAAAAAAAATTCCCTCTTGTATTTGCATGGTGCTTTCACATCCACCATCTTAACCACCCATAGGACATACAGCTGCTTGGTGGCAGGGCTCTGGCTAGGAACCAAAGCTTCTGACTCCTGCTTGGGGGCTTTGCCTGGGACATCATACTGGCTTTTCCTCTGCAAAACCCCATTCCTTTGATATGTGGCCGTGGCTTGTTGTAGTAGAAAAAGCCTGTGGTGTCTTCTGGGTTTGAATCCCTGCTCATTAGCTGTGTGACCTTAGACAGGTGAGTTAGCTTCTCTGAGCCTCAATTTCCTCATCTGTAAAATGACACTGTCACCTAAATCACAGAGTCATTGTAAAGATTATAGTAACTGACATTTATGGAAGGCTTACTATATGGCAGGAACTGTGCTAAGCCTTTTACATACATTATTTAAATCTGATCCCTGTTGTACTGATGGGGAAGGAGGCGTAGAGAGTTAAGCGACTTGTCTCAGGTCACATAGCTGGTAAGTAGAGGAGTCTCTAAGAGTAAAGGTTTTCTTAACCTCTACTCTTAATGAGTTAATTAATGTAAGTAAAAGCCCTGGCCCAATGCCTGATTTCTAGTATGTGCTTAGTAAATGCAGTCTGTATCTCCCCTTCCATGTGCCCACCCAGCAACCCAGGAAGCACTGATGACTTTGTCTCTTCTCTCCTCTTGCCAGGGCTTCTTCCAATGAGACCTTTGATGGGCTGGACTGGTAAGTGAGGGCTCCGAGGCAGCAAAGGGTAGGGCCATTAGATGCCTCCTTCAGACACCAAGCATGTCTCTGCTTATCCTTAGTCCAGCTGCAGGGAGGGTGGCCCTCAAATATATGACCCCTGTGATTCTGCTGGTGTTTGCGCTGGCGCTGTATCTGCATGCTCAGCAGGTGGAGTCGACTGCCCGCCTAGACTTCCTCTGGAAACTACAGGTGACCGGGTGGGCCTTTGGGGGAAGAGGAGGAACCTAGGGGTGGAGCCTGGGCCAGGCCAGAAACGTATCTCCTGCTAGCTGGCTAAGCCTCAGGCCGCCTCTAGGCCCACCCTGGTTCCATGCCTTCTCTGTGCCCATCCCTTACTCCTTGCCCCATCCTGTACCTGCCCCCTTTACCCCTTTGCCTGTTCTTTAGGCCTCATCTGTCCATGCCTTTCTTCCTCTATGTGATTCCCTCTGACTCCCACTTCCAAGCCTTGGCCACCACACCCACCCCTTGTGAATGTCAGGCAATGGGTGATGGGTGTGGTGTCCACAGGCAACAGGGGAGAAGGAGGAGATGGAGGAGCTACAGGCATACAACCGGAGGCTGCTGCATAACATTCTGCCCAAGGACGTGGCCGCCCACTTCCTGGCCCGGGAGCGCCGCAATGATGAACTCTACTATCAGTCGTGTGAGTGTGTGGCTGTTATGTTTGCCTCCATTGCCAACTTCTCTGAGTTCTATGTGGAGCTGGAGGCAAACAATGAGGGTGTCGAGTGCCTGCGGCTGCTCAACGAGATCATCGCTGACTTTGATGAGGTACTTGTCCAGTTGGCTGGTGCTGGCAGAGAATCAGGGGGACTTGGAGGCCAGGGATTGGAAGGGGCGAGTGGCACTGGGAAGAGAAAGAGAGATTTGATGGGACTCAGAGGCATCAGGGGTAGGGGTAAGGGCAGGCATAGTGGAGGTAGAGGTGAGAACCCATGAAGGGGCCAGGCGCGGTGGCTCACGCCTGTAATCCCAGCACTTTAGGAGGCCGAGGTGGGCGGATTATGAGGTCAGGAGATCGAGACCATCTTGGCTAACACGGTGAAACCCCAGCTCTACTAAAAATACAAAAAATTAGCCGGGCGTGGTGCGGGCGCTTGTAGTCCCAGCTACTCGGGAGGCTGAGGTGGGAGAACGGCATGAACCCGGGAGGCGGAGCTTGCAGTGAGCCGAGATCACGCCACTGCACTCCAGCCTGGGCGACAGAGTGAGACTCGGTCTCAAAAAAAAAAAAAAATGAAGGTGTCAAAGGCATCAAGGGGGTCAGCCCTAGTGGGGCAGGGTCATCATTGTTGGGGAGCAGGGGAGGACTTGATCTGTAGGGGGATAAGATAGGTACCAGGTGGATGTCACTGAAGAAGAAGGCAATGGTCTGTGGACAGAACCTCATGAGACCAACTAAGCAAGATGGTCCTCTGAATAGAGAAAATTGAAGCAAAATGTGAGGTAGTGTCTCGAACATCCAGGTCAGGAATGGGCTGTTCACTGTTCTGGAGGGAGGTCACTTGCTCACCCTGGGACTCAGTATCCCAGAAGGTGAGGATTGGAGAAATTGCTTAATATCCCACCTGTGTGTCTGTGTTCTGTGAGTGAGCTATGGGAGAGACCTTCTTAAGCTGTATGCCCAAGTCCTGCCTGGAGTCCTAGGGGGCTTGTTTTCCCAGCTTGTCAGTCTTACACTGGTAGCAGCAGCTGGAAGGGGGCTCTTGAGACAGGAAAGTGGGCAAGGGAGGCAAGGCGTGGCAAGAAATGAGTGTTGGGGCAGGGCTGGGTTTGAGGTCTTTGCCTTGACAGCCAGGTCCCCTTGTGTTGTTCAGATCATCAGCGAGGAGCGGTTCCGGCAGCTGGAAAAGATCAAGACAATTGGTAGCACCTACATGGCTGCCTCAGGGCTGAACGCCAGCACCTACGATCAGGTGGGCCGCTCCCACATCACTGCCCTGGCTGACTATGCCATGCGGCTCATGGAGCAGATGAAGCACATCAATGAGCACTCCTTCAACAATTTCCAGATGAAGATTGGTAAGAGGGCTTGGTTGCTTGGCAGGTTTTCCCAGGACTGTTTCTGGTTGAAGCTGGGATTATAGGCTGGGGATGGGATCACAGATTTCCCATCAGGGCTCCTGTGGGGTTTTCTTCCCTCTGACCTCCTATATCAAGTCTGATATTAAGAACAGAGATCATTAGGCACTGTCCTAGAAATTTTTGAGCA
The DNA here is from genome assembly GCF_003255815.1 of Theropithecus gelada. Classification (NCBI taxonomy): domain Eukaryota; kingdom Metazoa; phylum Chordata; class Mammalia; order Primates; family Cercopithecidae; genus Theropithecus; species Theropithecus gelada. The sequence continues at coordinate 7,928,494 of NC_037679.1, read as the reverse complement.
TACTTTAATACTGATATTATTATCCCCTTTCATTGGATAGAGACTGACTCTCAGATTAAATAACTTGCCCAAGGTCAAATAACTAGTAAGTGGCAGAGCTGGGATTAAAAATCACGTTTATCTAAACTTGAATACTTCTGCCCTTATATGTGACCAGTCCGATAAGAGGTACTTCCTCTCAAATGAACTGGTGGATGGGAGTCAGACTATCTGGTTTGAATTCTGGCTGCTCCATTTACTGGCTTATTTGAGAAGTCTTCTAACTTCTCTAAGCTTCAGTTACCTTATCTATAAAATGGGGATAAAAATACCTACCTTTTAGAGGTATTAAAAGGATGGGCTGGGCGCGGTGGCTCAAGCCTGTAATCCCAGCACTTTGGGAGGCCGAGACGGGCGGATCACTAGGTCACGAGATCGAGACCATCCTGGCTAACACGGTGAAACCCCGTCTCTACTAAAAAAATACAGAAAACTAGCCGGGCGAGATGGCGGGTGCCTGTAGTCCTAGCTACTCGGGAGGCTGAGGCAGGAGAATGGCGTAAACCCAGGAGGCGGAGCTTGCAGTGAGCTGAGATCCGGCCACTGCACTCCAGCCTGGGAGACAGAGCCAGACTCCATCTCAAAAAAAATAAAAATAAAAATAAAAATAAAAGGATGAAGCCAGGCAGGGCGCGGTGACTCATGCCTGTAATCCCAGCACTTTGGGAGGCTGAGATGGGCAGATCATGAGGTCAGGAGTTCAAGACTAGCTTGGCCAACATAGTGAAACCCCGTCTCTACTAAAAAAAAAAAATATGGCTGGGCGCGGTGGCTCACACCTGTAATCCCAGCACTTTGGAAGACCGAGGTGGGTAGATCATAAGGTCAGGAGATCAAGACCATCCTGGCTAACATGGTGAAACCCCGTCTCTACTAATAATACAAAAAATTATCCGGGCATGGTGGCGGGCGCCTGCAGTCCCAGCTACTTGGGAGGCTGAGACAGAAGAATGGCGTGAACCTGGGAGGCAGAGCTTGCTGTGAGCCGAGATCACAGCATTGTACTCTAGCCTGGGCGACAGAGCGAGACTCCATCTCAAAAAACAAACAAACAAACAAATTAGCTGGGTGTGGTGGTACGTGTCTGTAATCCCAGCTACTCAGGAGGCTGAGGCAGGAGAATCTCTTGATTCTGGGAGGCAGAGGTTGCGGTGAGCCAAGATCATGCCACTGTACTCCATCCTGGGCGACAGAGCAAGACTCCATCTCAAAAAGAAAAAAAAGAAAGGATAAAGCCATGTAAAATGCTTACTAGAGTGGTTGACATGGAACAGGCATTCAGGAGGTTACTGTTATAGCATGGCTGCCTTGACTCAGGGGAGCTCCTAAACTGAGGTGCTCAGGTCTTCGGGTGTTTTTGTTTGTTGTTTTGGGTTTTTTTTTGAGATGGGGATTTGCTCTGTCACCAGGCTAGAGTGCTGTGGCACAATCACAGCTCCCTGCAGCATCAACTCCCAGGCTCAATCAATCAATCTGTTCTCCCACCTCAGCCTCCTCAGTAGCTGGGACTACAGGCGTGTACCACCATGCCCAGCTAATTTTTGTGTTTTTTTGTAGAGATGGGGTTTCACCATGTTGGCCAGGCTGGTCTTGAACTAGATCGTTCTTTACAACCAGGAGACTTGTCCTTTTTCCATTTTTTTCTCTGGGTCCTTTTACCTGTTCCAGGAGGTGGGATGACTCCCTGGGTTTAGCCTGGAGCATGCACTAGTCTCTTGCTGTTCTCCCCACCTCAGGGCTGAATATGGGCCCAGTCGTGGCAGGTGTCATCGGGGCTCGGAAGCCGCAGTATGACATCTGGGGGAACACAGTGAATGTCTCTAGTCGTATGGACAGCACGGGGGTCCCCGACCGAATCCAGGTGAGGGGAATATGAGCAGGGGCTGGGAGGAAGGTGGGCCCAGAGGGCTTCCACGGTGTCTCTGCAGTCTGCTAGGACAGGGGTAGGGTGGCTAGTGTTCTGTGTATGGTGGGGTGGGGGTTGGGGGAAGGGAGCTAGCTTGACTAGAGAACCCCTGGGCCCCTGCAAATGCAGCAGGAAGGATTCCAGGCTAAGCGGGCTCCCCTCCCACTCCCCCAGGTGACCACGGACCTGTACCAGGTTCTAGCTGCCAAGGGCTACCAGCTGGAGTGTCGAGGGGTGGTCAAGGTGAAGGGCAAGGGGGAGATGACCACCTACTTCCTCAATGGGGGCCCCAGCAGTTAGCAGGACCCAGCCACAAATTCAGCTGAAGGGATCAAGGTGGGCATTGAGTGGACTCTGTGCTCGCTGGGTGGAGCTGTGGCAGGGGGCACTGAGCCTCCAGACCCTGCTAACCACAAAAGGGAACATCCCAGCAGGCTGTGCTTGGATCATGATTGTCTACCCTCAAGCTGGAAAACAAGGGGCTACCTACCAAGAGGATTATGCAAGTGACTTTCTTTCTTACTTGGGGTAGGGCTATTCCCTCTCCAATCTTCCAGCTTTTGGGAGCAGGGGAGGGGTCAGTAGCAGAAGCAGAGGGAGGCCTCTTGCCTGAGGGATTAAAATGGCAGCTTGCCATGCCTACCCTTCCCTGTCTGTCTGGCCAGCAGATTCAGGGCTGGGCCCTTCTTTTCCCTCTTTTTTCCTGGGAATATTTTGTACAATATTTTGTACAAAGACAGGCATGAGGAGTGCCTATTCCATGCTTGCCTTTGCAATACCTGCGTCCCCAGCACTGGTCCTGGGCACTTCCCCACCGCAGCCAGGTGTCCCTCCTAGGCACAGAGCAGAGGAGGGAGATGCTCTGGGGAGCCAGCTTTGGCCATATTTCAGGAGAATGTTTCCATGTGCCAAATTCTAGTCCCACAATCTGTCCCCAAAGGGGAACAAAGGGACCTCTGACAGCTTAGATTTAGCCCCAGTTCCTGCACGCTCCAGGGAACAGGGCGTCTGGCCTCACTGGTACTGTGAAAATGCTCAGAGAGCAAGCCTGTGTGTGGGGATATCAGGTCAGGAGCTGGAAGTTCACCTGCAGGTGCCAAAGAGCAGGCAGGCCAGGGCTGGGGCGGTGCCAGACTCTGATCTGAGGACCCCGATGGGGTCCAGATCAGGTCACTCTGCCTCAGTGCTCTCTTGCTGTCTACTGGCAAGGGGGCATGGAGCATCTCTCCCTCTTCTGTTGCCAAATAGAAAAGGGTCAGGGCATGGAGAAAGATGACCCTGATCCCAAACCTGCCCTCCCAAGTCTCTGGCGTTGGGGAGGGCCTGTGTGTTTGTGTAACTGTGTGTGCATGTTGGTCTTTGTGTGCATATCTATTTTCCAGGTCTGTGTGAGTCCTTGTGCTCCTGCTCCTCAGCTCTCCACCCCAGGTTGCGTCTCTCCTGTGGGCCTCTGTCTTCTGGGAATAAAGCAGGGTTTCCTATTTCAGGGGATGTAGAGAGACGCCCAGATTACACAGGAGTGGGATGGGGTGTGGTAGCAAAAGGAGGGAGAGGAGTCCTTTTTGTGCCAAATCCCTAAGTGCCGTTTGGGGGCCATGTGTGCAGCATGACTCTCCCTGTCTGTGGCAGGGACCCAAGCGCTTGCTTGAGCCCCAGTGCTCCATGCTAGCACTTGAACTGTCTGGGGTTTGATGGACAGAGGCTCAGGAATTTCCTGGCTTCCCCAGATAGTGTCCTGGGACATGGTATGCTTTGGGGCTGGGGTAGCATGGAATCCCTCTGAGGACCCGGATACTGGTACTATTGGGTGGGGAAGAGGAACCTTAAACTTGGCTTTCTCCAGCCTTCAGCCTGAGTCTAGCATGTTTCTGGCTCCCCAGCTCCTTGTGAAACCTTGGGGGCTGGCAAAAGGGTTAGGAGGTTGAACTCTAGATTCCCTTCCTATCTTTGCCTTCCTTTTACCCCTTTCCCTGCAACCTCTTTGACTGTGGCCTGAATTTGTTGGTCCCTCAGTTTCTCTGTCTGTACCTATTTAAGCCAAAGGCACTAGCCTGAATTTTGCTTGAAGATCACTTTGTCTTGGAAATGACTAGAGAGGCAGAGGAGAAGGGTTTCCAGAGTTACTGGGTTTGGGAGTGGAAGGGGCAGGCAGTGCACTTGCCCCTCCTCATGCCCCTCTGACACCAGCTCCCTGTGGAGGCCGGGTTTCTGGGTACTGCCTCCCTTGGGCATCTTCATGCATCAACCAAATGGGCCATCAGGTACTTCATTAGTCATGGCAGAAGGAGGGGAAAAGACTTGTTTTTCCAGACAGAAAGTCTACTCCCCTGCCCCCAGCCATACACCTGGATAGGAAGGGATAGACTACTTGGTGCCATGGGGTAGGGGTGAGGGTATAAGTAGATCAGAGTGGGAAGACCTCAGCCTTGGGTGGCTTGTCTCTGCTTTTTGCCAGGTGGGAGGGCCTGTCCACACCCTGGCTCCCCGTACCACAGTGCCAGCCATGCCCTTCCCCTGGGCAACCATTGTCCCTTTCCTCACCCAGTTGGTGGAGGAGTCAGGAGATGGGAGGCCATGGGCTTTGGTTTTGTAATGTAACCACTGTGGGGGTGAGGGAGGATGGTGTACCATGTATTTCAGTGAAATATTTAATATATTTAAATATCAATAAAATCAAACTCTTTGTAAAATTCCCTGTTCTCTGTAGCTGTTCTGAGCCCTGGGTGGGTCAGAAGTGACAGAGCCTGGTGTAGGGGGCGACCTCCTGCCCCAGGGCTCCGTGGGTCTCCCATCTGTGGTCTGAGGACTTCCTGTGGCTTTCTCCCTGCTAAGGAGAAGCTGTAGTATCTTCAGAGAGTGTGACTACTCAAGGCCTTTCAGCATCATGAGCTCCAGTATATGCCTTCCCAGATTTGTGTGTGACCCCTGCCACGCACGAGGCCTGTGGTGCTTTCCAGTGCCTTGGCCCCTCACAGACTTCTCACTCTAAGGTCTGGCTCATTCAGGAATCTCCCACACACCAGCTCTCACAACAACCTGGACACTGGAATCACTCCCACCCTGACCCCACAGCTCCCGCCGTGCACACAAGCAACTTTTAGTCCAATCTGTTTACTCTGCTTTCTCCATATCCTCCTCTCATTAGTTAGCCATCGGAACTGGGAAACCTCCTTCTTTCCCCCTCTTTGCACTCTTGCCACAATTCCTCTTGTCTTTCTGCAGCCATATTTTCTTAATACAGACTGAAGGTTCTGTCATTGAGAATAGAGTGATCCATAAACCTGGAAAGAAGAGATTCAGAGAGAGATTCAGCCAGGCCAGGCTGGAAAGCAGGAGATCCTTAAAAATAGCTCCTAAGAGGCTGGGCGCAGTGGCTCACACCACTTTGGGAGGCCCTGGCAGGTGGATCACAAGGTTAGGAGTTCAAGACCAGCCTGGCCGAGATGGTGAAACCTCGTCTCTACTAAAAATACAAAAATTAGCCGGTCGCGGTGGTGGGTGCCTATAATCCCAGCTACTCAGGAGCTGATTCAGGAGAATTGCTTGAACCTGGGCGGCAGAGGATGCAGTGAGCTGAGATCGCACCACTGCACTCCAGCCTGGGTGAGAGCTAGACTCCGTCTCTATCAGTAAATAAATAAATAAATAAATAAATAAATAAATAGCTCCCCAAACTGCCTCAGGGCAGAATGAGTAGGGGTAGTGATGAAAAAGTGGGGCTACTGCCAATGGATGGTGATTTGAGAGGTGGAGAGGTAGCGATGAAAGCAGCATTGGACTGCCACAGGAATACTATGGACACTTGTTTTGCACCAGCTCAGAAGTCACACCCACAAAGAGGAACACAAAGACACAGACAAATCTTTAACTCCTTTTAATGCCATCATGGCCCAAATTCTGGGGCCAGTTTTCTCTGGTAAGACTCAAATCTCTCCTAATTCCCTAACTGACCAGAGATGAAATAGTCTCTAAGACTGAAGTAAAGGGAAGGAGTACTTTCCTTGACCTCCCCACCCTTATGCCCCTCCCAGCCTAACCTGGTCATCGCGCTTTTTATGAGACAGTGGCGTGGGCTCCGGATCCATGGCATGGTTTCCTCTGGACGCACTCCTGGATCATGGGACTGCCAGAAGCTGAAGTTCTGAGCATCAGTCAAGGGGATTCTGAAGACCTGATTGGGAACTGAATGGGTGAGGGGAAGGGCAGGTTATCTAATTCCTTCAAGTTCTCGGCTCACTTTTCTGCCTCAGGGCAGCAATAGCCCAGCCCAGCCCAGCAACTGCTTGGCCTGACCAGGTGCTGAGAGGTCCTGGGAGTGTGGTTACCACACCCTGCTTCACTTCCGGATTCCAGCATCTCACATCCTTCATGGTCAAATGAATCAGTCTTGCTTCTTCCTGCTGCTAGTAAGCCCATCTCCAAGAGAGTTTTCCCCAAGTGCTAAGATGGTAGAAAAACAGGTGGTCAACCCACGAGGGAAATGTGTAAGATGGGGTCCACTGATCTATTATTTTTCTTTTTTCTTGGCTTAATCATCCTCATTCTCTTCCCTCCTCTTGGAAAAAATGGCTTCCTTTGCTCACTCCAAGTGATTCTCTGAAACCTAACTAATACTACCTCATGTTTAGATGCTGTTGATAGATGTCATTTATCTAGTGCCTATTATGTTCTAGATGTGGTATTAAATATTCTTAAATTTTTGTAATAATATCAGACTCTGATGCTGTCTGAAAAAGTACTTTTGGGCTGGGCGCGGTGGCTCACACCTGTAATCTGAGCACTTTGGGAGGCCGAGGCAGGCAGATCACCTGAGGTCCGTGGTTCGAGACCAACCTGACCAACATGGAGAAACCCCGTCTCTACTTAAAAAAAAAAAAAAAAAAAAGTCGTGCGTGGTGGTGCATGCCTGTAATCCCAGCTACTCGGGAGGCTGAGGCAGGAGAATCACTTGAACCTAGGAGGCAAAGGTTACGGTGAGCCAAGATTGCGCCATTGCACTCCAACTGGGGCAGTAAGAGCAAAACTCTGTCTCAAAAAAAAAAAAAAAAAAAAGTACTTTTGGCTGGGTGAGGTGGCTCATGCCTGTAATCCCAGCACTTTTGGAGGCCGTGGCAGGTGGATCACTTGAGGTCAGGAGTTTGAGACCAGCCTGGCCAACGTGGTGAAACCCCATCTCTACCAAAAATACAAAAATTAGCAGGGCATCGTGGTGGGTGCCTGTAATCCCAGCTACTTGGCAGGCTGAGGCAGGAGAATTGCTTACACCTGAGAGACGGAGGTTGCAGTGAGCTGAGATCGTGCCAGTGCACTCCAGCCAGGGTGACAGAGCAAGACTCTGTCTCAAAAAAAAAAAAAAAGAAAAAAGAAAAAAAGAGAAAAAAAAGTACTTTTACTGTTTATTTGGATAAGTCTAATTCTACCAGTATAAAATTTGTTTATTTTTAAAACTTAGAATTATAGCCTAATATTCTGGATTGCTATACAGTGTTTATAATAATTTTTTTTAAATCCCTAATAATTCATTGAGTAGATGTTACATTTTTTGTCTTATTTTCCTATTAATTAATAATAAGCTATTAAGTTTTGCTATTAGAGGCCACATGCAGTGGCTCACCTGTAATCCCAGCACTTTGTTTATTTTTTATTTTTTTATTTTTTTTGAGAGGGAGTCTAGCTCTGTCGCCCAGGCTGGAGTGCAGTGGCGCGATCTCCGCTCACTGCAAGCTCCGCCGCCTCCCGGGTTAACGCCATTCTCCTGCCTCAGCCTCCCGAGTAGCTGGGACTACAGGTGCCTGCTACCACACCCGGCTATTTTTTTTGTATTTTCAGTAGAGACAGGGTTTCACCGTGTTCGCCAGGATAGTCTCCATCTCCTGACCTCGTGATCCGCCCGCCTCGGCCTCCCAAAGTGCTGGGATTATAGGCGTGAGCCACCGCGCCCGGCCATCCCAGCACTTTAAGAGGCAGATGGATCACTCGAGCCCAGGACTTCCAGACCAGACCAGGCAACGTGTTGAAACCCCATTTCTACAAAAAATACAAAAATTCGTCCAGTGGGATGGTGCACGCCTGTAGTACCAGGTACTCAGGAGGCTGAGGTGGGAAGGATCCTTTCAGCCTGGGAGGTTGTTGAGGCTGCAGTGAGCCATGATTGTGCCACTGCATTCCAGCCTGGGCAACAGAGCAAGATTCTGTCTCAAAAAAATTAAAATGGAAAAATATTAAAGTTTTGCTGTTAGAAATAACTTATTACCCCTCTTTCCACATGTGCCTGTTTTGATTTCTGAAAGTATTTTAGGTTTTAAACTTTAATTTTGTTATAATTATAGGTTCACATACAGTTGTAATGAATAGTATAGGGAAACCAGGTGCAATGGCTTATGCCTGTAATCCCAGCACTTTGGGAGAATCATTTGAGCCCAGGAGTTCAAGATTAGGCTGGGCAACATAGCAAGACCCTGTCTCTATTTAAAAAAAAAAACAAAAACAGGGAAATCATGTGTACCCTTTACTCTTCCCCACAATGGTTACAGCTTACAAAACTATAGTACACTACCACAACATGATATTAATATATTGAATACACTGATACAGAATAGTTCCATCACCACCCATCTGGAGCTGGCATTTTATAGCCACCCTCTCCCACTGTCCCGCTTTGGAAATCAGTGATCTGTTCTTCATTTTCTGTAATCTTGTCATTTTAAGAATGTTATAAGAGCCAGATGCGGTGGCTCACGCCTGTAATCCCAGCACTTTGGGAGGCCGAGGCAGGTGGATCACCTGAGGTCAGGAGTTCAAGACCAGCCTGACCAATATTGTGAAACCCCGTCTCTACTAAAAATACAAAAATTAGCCGGGCTTGGTGGCGGGTGCCTGTAATTCCAGCTACTCAGAATACTGAGACAGGAGAATCGCTTGAACCAAGAGGGCAGAGGTTGCAGTGACCCGAGATCGTGCCATTGCACTCCAGCTTGGGTGACAGAGCAAGATTCCGTCTCAAAAAAAAAAAGAATGTTATAAGAGTGTTATATAAGAATGTTATATAAGAATGTCATATAAGAATGTTGTAAGGCCTGGTGTGGTGGCTCACACCTATAATTCGAGCACTTTGTGGGGCTGAGGCGGGAGGACTGCTGTGCCTGGGAGTGCCCGGGAGTTCAAGACCAGCCTGGGCAAAATAGCCAGACCTTGTGTCTAAAAAAAAAAAAGAAAAAGAAGAAAGCTGGCATAGTGGCACACGCCTGTAGTCTCAGCTACTCGGGAGGCTGAGGTGGGAGGATCACTTGAGCCCAAGAGTTTGAGACTGTAGTGAGCTATAATTGCCCCATTGTACTCAGCCTGGGCAGCAGAGTGAGACCCTGTCTTAAAAAAAAAAAAAAAAGAATGTTATATAAATGGCATCATACACTATGTGATGTTTATTTTTATTTTTATTTTTTATCAGCCTACATCATGTTTTGATGTCCTACATGCTTTCTAGTTTTTGGTTTTTTTTTTTTTTGAGACAGGGTCTTGCTCTGTCACCCAGGCTGGAGTGCAGTAGCGCTATCACAGCTCATGGCAGCCTTGACCTGCCAGGCTTAAGTGATTCTCCCACCTCAGCCTCCTGAATAGCTGGGACTACAGGCGAGCACCACCACGCCCCGCGAATTTTTTTTTTTTTTTGAGACGGAGTATCACTGTGTCATCCAGGTTGGAGTGCAATGGCACCATCTCGGCTCACTGCAACCTCTGCCTCTTGGGTTCAAGTGATTCTCCTGCTTCAGCCTACCAAGTATCTGGGATTATAGGTGCCTGCCACTATGCCCGGCTAACTTTTTTTTGTATTTTTAGTTGAGACGGGGTTTCGCCACGTTGGACAGGCTGGTCTCGAACTTCTGACCTCAAGTGATCCGCCCGCTTCGTCTTCCTAAAGTGCTGGCATTACAGGCATGAGCCACCGTGTCTGGCTGTGTGTTTTATAGATGGGATTTCACCATGTTGCCCAGGCTGGCTACATGCTTTTTAAAATGTACATGTTCTCTCTTCACAATAGTGCTAAAAAGTATTATTCCGATTTCCAGATGGTTCAGAGAGATTGTGGTTAAAGGAACTTGCCTAAAGTCACAGAATTCGTTTGCAGTTTAAACCCGGTTCAATAAAATGCCAAAGCTGGTGCTTACTATTCCTCAAAGGGATAATGCATGATAATATACAATGGTTTCATTTTTACTTTTTTTCTCCCAACAATTTTGAAAGATTAGTAAAACAATAAATCAGGCATTTTCTCTCCTCAACATCCTGCCTTTAAACCAATGAGGGGCCCGAAGTGGTGGCTCACGCCTGTAATCCCAGTACTTTGGGAGGCCGAGGGAGATGGATCACCTGAGATCAGGAGTTTGAGACCAGCCTGGCCAACATGGTGAAACCCCATCTCTACTAAAAATGCAAAAATTAGCCAGGCGTGGTGGCGCACTCCTGCAGTCCCAGCTACTCGGGAGGCTAAGGCACAAGAATAACTTGAACAAGGGAGGCGGAGTTTGCAGTGAGCCAAGATTGCACCACTGCACTACAGCCTGGACGATAGAGTGAGAATCTGCCTCAAAACAACAGCAGCAAAACCGATGAAGGAGTAGGTCAATAAAGGGTAAATGGGCTGGGTGTGGTGGCTCATACCTGTAATCCCAGCACTGTGGGAGGCCAAGGTGGGAGGATCACTTGAGCCTGGGAGTTTGATGCCAGCCTGGACAACATAGCATGACTCCCTCTCTACAAAAATGGTTTTAAAAAATCAGCCAAGCTTGGTGGTGCATGCCTGTAGTCCCAGCTACTCAGGAGGCTGAGGCAAGAAGATCACTCGAGCCTAGGAGTTCGAGGCTGCAGTGAGCTATGATTGTGCCACTGCACTCCAGCCTGGGTGACAGAATGAGATCCTGTTTCCAAGAAAAGAAAAGGTGAGACATCAAAAAAGAGGCAGAACTAGGACTCAAACATGGATCTTCTGCTTCTTTTTTTTTTTTTTTTTTTTTTGAGATGGAGTCTCACTCTGTCGCCCAGGCTGGAGTGCAGTGGCTGGATCTCAGCTCACTGCAAGCTCCGCCTCCCAGGTTTACGCCATTCTCCTGCCTCAGCTTCCCGAGTAGCTGGGACTACAGCGCCCACCATCTCGCCCGGCTAGTTTTTTGTATTTTTTTAGTAGATACGGGGTTTCACCGTGTTAGCCAGGATGGTCTTGATCTCCTGACCTAGTGATCCGCCCGTCTCGGCCTCCCAAAGTGCTGGGATTACAGACTTGAGCCACCGCGCCCGGCCGGATCTTCTGCTTCTAAGTCTAATTCAAATTTCATTTTATTGATGGGCATGGTGGCTCACGCCTGTAATCCCAGCACTTTGGGAGGCCCAAGTGGGTGGATATCTGAGGTCAGGCGTTTGAGACCAACCTGGACAACATAGTGAAACCCCGTCACTACTAAAAATACAAAAATTAGCTGGGTATGGTGGCAGACACCTGTAATCTCAGCTACTGAACCTGGGAGACAGAGGTTGCAGTGAGCTGAGATGGCGCCACTGCACTCCAGCCTGGGTGACAGAGCAAGACTCTGCCTTAAAAAAAAAAAAAAAAAAAAATTTATTTTATCATGCTTATCCCACCAAGTCTACTTTCTCTCTCTTCCTCTCAGTCTCTCTCCTCTTGGCTCTTTTTTTTTTTTTTTTTTTTTTTCCTTCCAATAAACCTTCCCCACCCCCTCCCCTCCCTTTTTTTTTTTTTTTTTTTTTTTTTTTTTGAGACGAAGTCTCACCACTCTGTTGCCCAAGCTAGAGTGCAGTGGCACGATCTCGGCTCACTGCAACCTCCAACTCCTGGCTTCAAGTGATTCTCCTGCCTCAGCCTCTTGAGTAGCTGAGACTACAGGCATGCACTACCATGCCTGGCTAATTTTTGTATTTTTAGTAGAGATGGGGTTTCACTATGTTGGCCAGGCTGGTCTTGAACTCCTGACCTTGTGATCTGCCCGCCTTGGCCTCCCAAAGTGCTAGGATTACCGACATGAGCCATCAAACCCGGCCTCATCCCAGCCATTCTTTTTTTTTGAGATGGAGTCTCGCTCAGTCGCCCAGGCTGGAGTGCAGTGGCTGGATCTCAGCTCACTGCAAGCTCCGCCTCCTGGGTTTACGCCATTCTCCTGCCTCAGCCTCCCGTAGCTGGGACTACAGGTGCCCGCCACCTCGCCCGGCTAGTTTTTTTGTATTTTTTAGTAGAGACGGGGTTTCCCGTGTTCGCCAGGATGGTCTTGATCTCCTGACCTCGTGATCCGCCCGTCTCGGCCTCCCAAAGTGCTGGGATTACAGGCTTGAGCCACCGCGCCCGGCCCATCCCAGCCATTCTTTAGGAACTCAGACATATCTTTTTTTCTCCTAGCATGATGCCCACCCCAAGGTACTTACATGTCTTCAACAACACCTTCCGGACAGCTTCGTGGTATCTTGTGTGGCTATTCTGGTGCACGGAATAATTCCCATCTTTTGAGATAATGGGGGGAAGCCTAGTAGGCTCTGATTCCTTCTGGTCTGAAATGAGAGTAGACTTGTTCTGAGTACTTGGCAAATGACTATTTGATTCTCTGATTCCCTGGTCTCCATGCTAACCAGGTGCATGGCAGGCATCTCTCCTAGCCATTCACATCCAGTTCTCAGGAATCCAATCACCATGGCTGTGACAGAGGGGAGGGAGGGAGAACGCAGTGATCACAAGACCTCCCTTACCACTCTCTTGCTCCTGCCTGACTCCTGGGTTTTAAGCGGCCAACTTCTGGAATCAGGGTATTGGACACATACTTAGGGTTAGTGCAAGTGAAAAAGGCCCTTATCTGGGCAGACATTCCTTTCCTGGGATTGGCATATTTGCAGAACTTCAAATGGTCTAATAGTGGAAGTTATGTTTGAGCTAAGTCTTGGAGGAAAAGAAGGAGGTGGGTTACAGTAGAATCAGGAAGAGCATTTTAGACAGCAGAATGGCAAGTGTTTAGAAGCATTAGAGAGGCATCAGAGGGCTATTTGGTTTGGAGCCTGGAGTGCTGGGTGAAGAGGAGAAGGACAGGAGATGGGGCTGGTAAGGTAGTGCAGTGTAGTGGCTACTTAGCTTTCGTTATGTTTGGGAATCACTCCCTATGAAGCAAAACCTGTATCTCACAATAGAGGCTGAATAGACGAGTTCTTCCTTACTCAACCTCTCTTTCAGCAAGGATATGGACAAAGAATTTTGGCTAGGCCAATCAAACACATCTGCTTCAGATTTTGAATCAAAGGTTGCAAGGAAGCAGTGGCCATATAAAGTTATCTGCTAGTGACAGGAGGTGACAGCAATGAAGCTGCATCCTGTTTCCAGCAGCAGTATTCAGGACCCAGCATCCTTGGTGCCAGTAGTGCCCACTACAGCATTGAATGCAGTAGTGTCTATGCCAGACCAGGTCTATGGCATGATTCTGAGCATTGTTTCTGATTACCGTCCATCATGTGTAGTTTTCCATTCCTACTGCAGCTTTTATATGCTTCCCAATATTTTCTTATTTTCTTTCTCTTTTTATTTATTTATGTATTTTAAGAGGGTCTCCCTCTGCCGTGCAGGCTGGAGTACAGTGATGTAATCGTAGCTCATTGAAGCCTTGAACTCCTGGGCTCAAGCGATCTTCCCTCCTTAGCGTCCCAAAGTTCTGGGACTACAGATATGAGCCACTGCATCCAGCTCCACATACATACAGTTTTTCTTTCTTTTAGACGGAGTCTCACTCTGTCACCCAGGCTGGAGTGCAGTGGCCCGATCTTGGCTCACTGCAACCTCTGCCTCCTGGGTTCAAGCAATTCTCCTGCCTCAGCCTCCCAAGTAACTGGGACTACAGGCGTGTGCCACCACACCTGGCTAATTTTTGTATTTTTAGTAGAGACGGGATTTCACCATATTGGCCAGGCCGGTCTCGAACTCCTGACCTCATGATCCATCTGCCTCCACCTCCCAAAGTGCTGGGATTACAGGTGTGAACCACTGTACCCAGCCAAAATGTTAAAAAATCCATTCATATTCTGCTTAAATAGGCTAGATTTGGCTTGCATCTCAGACTCCTGAACAAGGGAGGATGAGTTTGAGAAAAATTTAAGATGCAGAAGAGCAAGACTTGGTGAGGGAGTGAGAAAAGGAGAGCTGTTTAGGGTGGCTTCAAGATTTCTGTCTCTTGGCTGTTCCATCCATTCTGTCACGCAAGCCAAAAAGGCGCTAGGCCCCTTTCCCTATCTCCTCCAGCCAGTCTCAAATGCAGAGTAAAATCCAGCTCTTGGCTGGGCACAGTGGCTCATGCCTGTAATCCCAGCACTTTGGGAGGCCAAAGTGGGTGGATCACCTGAGATCAGGAGTTTGAGACCAGCCTGGGCAACATGGTGAAACCCCGCCTCTATGAAAAATACAAAAATTAGCTGGGAGTAGTGGTGCACGCCTGTAGTCCCAGCTACCCCGGTGGCTAAGGGAAGAGAATCGCTTGAATCCAGGAGGTGGAGGTTCCAGTGAGCCAAGATGATGCTACTACACTCCAGCCTGGGAGACAAGAGTGAAACTCCGTCTCCAAAAAAAAGGAAAAGAAAAAAAATCCACCTCTGCATCTGACATTTTCAGTGACTCCATTCTGTATTCCTGGAGCAGAAGTCATCCCATTCCTCAAATTTTTATGTTTTGTGATTATGGATGCCTGTCAGGAACTGGATCAGTTTACCATTCTCTTTGGAAATTGTCGAGAATTGCTGACTAATCTCTGATGGAGGGTGGCGATGCCCCTTCTGTTCTGGAGTTCCTCCCCAGCTCCTGCTTTTTTCTTTTCTTCCTGGCTTGGCCTCACTCATTCATCATCTCTGTCCCTCGTCTCTCTTGTTTGCCCTCCAATTAAATCTCCTTTAACATTCGCTATCTGAAATAATGGTACCACTAGAGTGGGGAACAGCTTGAATCCCCTCCCTGTACAGTTGAGGACTTGGAGAAGCAACAGCACTGAAGCCTTGGTTAGCATATAGAGTTCTGGAAGCCTGCACTGCACCACAGGGCTGATTTGTACTTCATTACAGGTTATAGCAATGAGGCCATTTCCTGGAAGCAGTATTATTGAGCTTGGTATTTGAATTTGGGCAAGGTAGGGGTGGCAGGATGTCCTTGGACAAATAGAAATAGACTGAGGAGAAAGAACAAGCATATTCCTAGTGGCCAGTGGGAGCTAGACTGAGAATAATTATTGGTCTGAGCTCAGGTGACAGTTAGGAACTCTGTCTGTTCCTGAGGCCTCAGGCTGATTGCCAAGGGTACAGGCAGATGATGTTCTCTATCATCTCAACGTGTCCAAGCAGCAGGGTCTCGGCTTCCCATATGAATTGGTCAGTGTGTGCTTGGAGGTGTGCTGGACAGTATCACTCACCTGGATACCTTCCTTTGGAATCAAGCATCAATTGGCATATACCTTGCATCCATTTTTGGCAAGCTGGGAGATATTCTTGGTAACCCATAACTTCCCCAAGCTGCCAAGGTTTGGAAGGTACCTGGGGTGAAGGGGGCAGGGCTTGGAAAGAATCATGCCACAGCTACTGGAAAAGGGCATGTTCTGGGTAGAGGGATGCAATGAGCTCTTTATAACCAAACTCCAATGTGGTAAGGTAGATGAATCAATTATTCTGTCGGTAGGTGATAAAACAGAGGTCCTTCATCCATCCAGTTAACGCTATGCTCTGCATGGTCTTTGCTGGTAAGTAGATATGAAGTACCCCAAATAGCTTCTAGAACTGGGCCACAAATTGGGGGTTGCCATAAAACCACCTTTTAATGCTTTGAATAGACTATGAAGGGCATCTAGGGTGATATAAAAGTACTTAAGTGGATCTTCCATCCCTCCAAATTAATGGTGCAGATTTCTCAGTATTACAAGCTTCCCTGTGACTCGGGGTGGTCACACAATCTTAGCTATTCACTACTTTGCCCATTGCCTCTGTTTGTTGCAATTGGGGCTGATTGGCCACAATGTTTTCAGATTGAACAATTTTTAGAATGAGTCTACCTTTGTGCCTCCCAGAAATCTGCCTTCTAGATTAGGGTATTTGCAGCCAGGCATGGTGGCTAATGCCTATAATCCCAGCACTTTGGGAGACTGAGGTGTGGTGGGATGAGCCTGTGGTCCTAGCTACTCAGGAGGCTGAGGTGGGAAGATCGCTGAAGTTCAGGAGGTTGAGGGTGCAGTGGGCTATAATTGTGCCACTGCACCCCAGCCTGGGTGACAGAGCAAGACCATGTCTCAAAAAACAAAAAACAAAACAAAAAAAACAAACAGAAAAAATGACTCATGACTCCTGTCTAGGAGGTCAAATCAAATGTTAGGCATTAGTCTCTTAAAGGTGGATGGAACATTAAGATGTACTGAAATGGGCTGAAGTGTGTTTGGAAGGCTAATTTGCACTTATCATCTTCCCTGATACAAATAAATTGTCAGTGCTTTGGGAGGAAGTGGACAGAAGCATGAGCCCAGGAAAGCAGACCAATCCTCAAGGCATGTTTTCCATATGGAAGCAGTTCCTTTGGCTCTATGTCCAAAAATATCTTCCTTGAAGTGGTGCACTTGTTCAGAATTCTGAACATGAGAAGTAGATGGGGCATGAGACAACAGCAGGACTTAGCGCTGGTTGCAGATTGCTGATGTAAAGTGGAGTACACGGAATTTTCTAGAGATAATAACAATAAAAATAGCTAGTGAATGTGCTTGGCACAACTCTATAATGTAGGTGCCATTATTATTTCCCAAAGAGGAAACAAGGGCAGAAAAGTTTAGTAATTTTCCCAAGTTACATAACTAGCATATGGTAGGGACATGAGTTTAACCCAAGTAGTTTGACTCCAGAGCCCATGTTCTTAACCACCATTGTAACATCATCAGGCTTCCCAGGAAAGACAAAGGACTAAGGGGAAACATAGACTGTTCGAACCAGCCTTTGATAGGCTCCCCTGTGTACAGCTCAGTGGGGGTCCTGTCAAGGGTGTCTGCTCACCTGGAGCAGCCTTGAGTTAGGTGGGTGACATGGTATCATTGCCTTGATCCACAGGCAGAACCCTGCCTCCCTCAGCTCTACTAAAATGTGTAATATCATTTCCTATGGCCAGAATGGGGGAGCAGAGGCCTGGAACTTGGTGGGTGACTGCCAGTGGATTAGATCAGTCCCAGTGGGGAAGACCAGTGCAGAAAGGCTAAACCCTTGTGGAAAAAGTGGCCTGTCTGCTGCGATACAGACACACTCACCCAGCTTAGCGGTGGGCCCACTCCTTAAGCTTAGAGTGTAGCTATGAATACGAGTACCTTCCCTTTCTAGTTTCATGTGGATAGGGGATGGAGTTGCGTTTTTATTGAGACAGGATCTCGCTCTGTTGCCCAGGCTAGAGTGCAGTGACACAATCATAGCTCACTACAGCCTGGAACTCCTGGGCTCAGGTGATCCTCCTGCCTCAGCCTCCTGAGTAGTTGAGACTACAGGCATGTGCCACCACGCCTGGCTAATTAAAAATAATTTTTTTTTTTTTTTTTTGTAAAGAAGGGGTCTTACTATGTTGCCCAAGCTAGTCTAGAACTCCTGGGCTCAAATAATCTTCCCGCCTCGGCCTCACAAATTGCTTAGATTACAGACATGAGCCATCACATTGTGCCCCAAGGTACATTTCTCTAACTTCAGAAGGTTTATCCATTTGGAAAGGCAGGGGGGCTCAGAGGCTCTGGCCAATTCATTCTTGGCTGAACTGTGCCACTTATACTCCTGTTTGAAAAGCCAGAATGGGCCGGGGACAGTGGCTCATGCCTCTAATCCCAGCACTTCGGGAGGCTGAGGCGGGTGGATCACTTGAGGTCAGGAGTTCGAGACCAGTCTGGCCAACATGGCAAAACTCTGTCTCTACTAAAAATACAAAAATTAGCCGGGCGTTGTAGCACACGCCTGTAGTTCCAGCTACTCTGGAGGCTGAGGCAGGAGAGTCGCTTGAACCTGGGGGGCAGAGGTTGCAGTGAGCTGAGATTGAGCCACTGCACTCCACCCTGGGTCACAGAGTGAGACTGTCTCCAAAAAAAAAAAAAAAAAAAAAAAAGAGAGAAGAAAAAAAAAAGCCAGAACAACAGTGCCCTCTGCTGTGGAGTCTAAGAATGGGATCTCCAGCTATCTCCTAACAGGTGGTTCACCAAAGAGGCAGCTCAGTGAGGCAAGGAGACTAGGAGATTGAGCACAGGACATTCCAGCCAGGCTTCCTCTAACAGAATCCAGGAAATGAGAATGTAAGTAAGACGAGTTCAGCTTTTACCAAAGACTCGAGGTTGAGCCTTTCTTTAAAGAAATTCATTTGGAATTGGAAATGAAAGCAACTCTGAGGACTCATTAGTGAATTCCTCAGGGAAGGGGAATGATAAGGGCAGCAGTGGAGCAAGCTGGAGTGAGGCCCTTTGGATGTGCACAGCTTGAAGGTCAGTGTGTCTGTGGCTAGAGGGCAGTCACTGGAGAGTCTGGCAAGGAGAGGTCATTTGTCTCAATTGTCTCAAGACAAGAACAGGCATAATCTTTCCCTACTACCCAAATCTCACAGAGATTTTCTCTGCGACTCCGGTCAATGAACAGTGTTCTGGGTGCCTGGACTTGTGTTATGGTGAGAGCTAGGCTGACACAAGATTTTCATATAACAAGGCAAGGGAGTTGTCTCAAAGAAGGGCCAGATTAGAGGGAATTTTTCTAGAATAAAGAACAAGGCCCTCCTGGACTAAGAGGAGGGTCAGGTATGAAGCTAAGAATAAATAGGATGGCTGGGCACAGCGGCTCACGCCTGTAATCCCTGCACTTTGAGAGGCCAAGGCAGGTGGATCACCTGAGGTTGGTAGTTCGAGACTAGCCTGGCCAACATGATGAAACCCTGTCTCTACTAAAATACAAAAAATTAGCTGGGTGTGGTCACGTGTGCCTGTAATCCCAGCTAGTCAGGAGGCTAAGGCAGGAGAATCGCTTGAACCCGGGAGGCAGAGGTTGCAGTGAGCTGAGATCGCCCCACTGCACTCCAGTCTGGGCAACAATAGCAAAACTCTGTCCAAAAAAAAAAGAATAAATAGGAGAGCAGGGTTCAAAGCTGGTGTTGAGAGAGATTCAGCAAAGGAAAGGACTGATACAGGATTGTGCTTCCCTGGACAGGATGGAAGGGAAAGCTTGAGCACCCAAGAGCCCAGAGTAAAAGGTGAACGAACCCTGGAAGCTGAGCTGAATCTGCAGGATCAATCAGTATTAGAAAGAGGAAGAGTGAGCCTGGGAGGGACAGGAATCTCCCAACTGGTAGACATAAGAGTTCTGATCACTGGTCAGGGGTGCTGTTCTATGGGCAGTGAGTTGACCAGCCTCTTTCAGGGCCTAGATGAAATATCCTTTGAAGCCAGCCAGCGTCTTTTGTACCTCAAGGAATCTTATGGTTAAAAATATTGTTTTCCAGGTATCCTATCCTGGCAAGTATGTCTTGAGTAGTGGATAAAGATATTCTAGTCACAGGAAAGGTGTATGTTCTATATGTAAACAGTAAACTTACATATGATTTATAACTTTTCCTCCATCATCTATTATAAAGTTTTATGTGCCAGTTCTTAGGTACATTAGATACATTATTTTATTTAATGTCCATAATAAATCTTTTTTTTTTTTTTGAGGCAGAGTCTGTTGCCTCAGGCTGGAGTGCAGCTCACTGCAACCTCCGCCTCCCAGGTTCAAGAGATTCTCATGCCTCGGCCTCCCAAGTAGCTGGGATTACAGGCACCCACTAACACATGCAGCTAATTTTTGTATTTTTAGTAGGAATGAGGTTTCACCATGTTGGCCAGGCTGGTCTTGAACTCCTGACCCCAGGTGATCTGCCTGTCTTGGCCTCCCAAAGTGTTAGGATTACAGGTATGAGTCACTGCACCCGGCCTCTCCACACTAAGTCTATAAGGCAGACATTATCGTCTCCATTTATAGGTGAGGAAACTGAGGCACTATGAATTTGCTTAGTGTGAGTTAGTTTCCTGAATTTGAACATCTTTGGATCCTTGATAAACTGAGTTTCTTTTTGTTTTTGAGTCAGCCTCACTCAGTCACTAGGCTGGAATGCACTGGTGCAATCATGGCTCACTGCAGTGTCAACCTCCTGGGTTCAAGTGATCCTCCCACCTCAGCCTCCCAAGTACCTGGGACTACAGACATGTGCCAACACACCTGGCTAATTTTTTGTAGAGACAAGGTCCCAGTGTGTTGCTCAGGCTGGTCTCAAACCCCTGGGCTCAAGCGATCCTTTTGCCTCAGCCTCCCAAAGTGCTGGGATTACAGGTATGAGCCACTGCACCTGGCTTAAACTGAGTTTCTGAAGTCAAGGATAGACCAAAGTATGTTCCCCACACCCATTTTCCTCTTTGGTTTTTCTATTTTGATTCTTTATCAGGAGGAAAAGGTAGGAAGGAGGCAGGAACTAGCAGAATGTTTGATTACACGTGTTGACTCACCTCTGTGAGTTTTCATTATGACTGTAATAAGGAAAGCTTGAGTGGGCCCTTTTGAGTTGAATGTTAATACACTCACACCTACTAGGAGGGAAAAAAAAGCCTATCGTTCTTCAAGGAAGAATTGTGAATGACTTAAAAATATCATGATAGTAAGAGTGTTAAGAATGAAAAGTGTGAATATTAATAGGTTCATTTTTATAGTTGCTGTTAAAGGCCTAGCTAAGGGACCAGGCAAGGAATGTGGCTGATTTGAACCACAGAGTGGTTGAAGTGCTAAAACCAGATGGACAGAAAGGTGTCAAGCAGTTTGAGTGAATGTATTAACAAGGTGAAATCAACCAGAAAGAAACTGGGACCAGGAACCATTCTGGAGACAAATGAGAGTCTTTCAAGACTGTTTAGCTTGTGGAAAAGGGTGAGTAGAGATTCAGGAACTGTGGGTTCCCTGAATTGACGGACATAGAATTTGGGATGAGAAAGACCAGGGTAAGCAAGGTAGATGTGGGCTTGCTAGGAGACGAAGAGAATGCTGTGTTTTACCCATAATCTCCCTGCCCCACGTGAATTTCCCAAACCAGTTCTGAGATAATAGAAAATATGAGGCATGTTCCCCATGGTGGCCCATAAGCTCAAACCCTTCCCAGCTAACCACGTATTTCAAGCAACCTCAGCAGCACCAGGATTCAGAACCATCTGAGCTCTGTTGCACTTTTCTGCCCATATGTTAAATAACGTGAGAACTAAGAGTTTACCATTTAACTTAGCAATATGTGAGTCATTGGTAAATGGATACAGCAGGGTTTTGTTTTGTTTTGTTTTTTAGAGAGAGAGGGAGTCTCATTCTGTTGCTCAGGTTGGAGTGCAGTGGCGTGATTATAGCTCAATGCATCCTCAATTTCCTGGGTTCAAGCAATCTTATCTCCTCAGCATCCCTAATAACTGGGACTAAAGGTGCATGCCACCATCCCCAGCTAATTTTTTTGATTTTTTTTTTTTTTTTTTGAGACGGAGTCTCGCTCTGTCGCCCAGGCTGGAGTGCAGTGGCGGGATCTCGGCTCACTGCAAGCTCCGCCTCCCGGGCTTACGCCATTCTCCTGCCTCAGCCTCCCAAGTAGCTGGGACCACAGGCGCCCGCCACCTCGCCCGGCTAGTTTTTTGTATTTTTTAGTAGAGACGGGGTTTCACAGTATTCGCCAGGATGGTCTCGATCTCCTGACCTCGTGATCCGCCCGTCTCGGCCTCCCAAAGTGCTGGGATTACAGGCTTGAGCCACCGCGCCCGGCCGATTTTTTTGATTTTTAGTAGAGATGAGGTCTCACTCTGTTACCCAGGCTGGTCTAAAACTCCTAACTCAAGTGATTCTCCTGCCTCGGCCTCCCAAAATACTGGGATTACAGGCCTGGGCCACTGCACTCAGCCTGAAGCAGTTTTAATGGTGTGGTTATGGCAAGAGCCTGGGTTGGTGTGGGCTCAAGAGAGAATGGCAGAAGAACCAGAGACAGGCTGGGTACAATGGCTAACGCCTGTAATCCCAGCACTTTGGGAGGCCAAGGTGGGCGGATCACGAGGTCAGGAGATCGAGACCATCCTGGCTAACACGGTGAAACCCCTTCTTTACTAAAAATACAAAAAGTTAGCCAGGCGTGGTGGCGGGCACCTGTAGTCCCAGCTACTCGGGAGGCTGAGGCAGGAGAATGCGTGAACCCGGCAGGCGGAGCTTCCAGTGAGCCAAGATCACGCCACTGCACTCCAGGCTGGGCAACAGAGCAAGACTCCGTTGCAAAAATTTAAAAAAAAAAAAAAAAAAAAAAAATTTTAAGAAGAACCAGCGACAGAAAAAACAGACAACTCTTTTTTTTTTTTTTTTTTTTTTTTTTGAGACCGAGTTTCGCTCCTGTTGCCCAGGCTGCCGTGCAATGGCACGATCTTGGCTCACCAAAACCTCTGCCTCCCGGGTTCAAGCGATTCTCCTGCCTCAGCCCCCTGAGTAGCTGGGATTACAGGCATGTGCCACCATGCCTGGCTAATTTTGTATTTTTAGTAGAGCAGAGTTTCCCCATTTTGGTCAAGTTGGTCTTGAACTTCCGACCTCAGGTGATCTGCCCGCCTTGGCCTCCCAAAGTGTTGGGGTTACAGGCATGAGCCACCGTGCCTGGCCCAAACAGATAACTCTTATGAGGAATTTTGCTCTATGGGGAGCAGGGAAATAGGAAATGTGGGGTTTTAAGATGGAAGAAGAAATATATTTTTTTGGGGGGGGGAACTGAGTCTTGCTCTGTCGCCCAGACTGGAGTGCAGTGGCACGATCTTGGTCCACTGCAGCCTTCGCCTCCCAGGTTCAAGTGATTCTCCTGCCTCAGACTCCCAAGTAGCTGGCACTACAGGTGTGCACCACCACGCCTGGCTAATTTTTGTATTTTTAGTAGAGATGGGTTTTCACCATGTTGGTCAGGTTGGTCTTGAACTCCTGGCCTCAAGTGATCCACCTGCCTCGGCCTCCCAAAGTTCTGGGATTACAGGTGTGAGCCACTGGGCTCAGCCAGAAGAGGAAATTATAGATGGACAAATTAATACAAGAGTGAGAAGAATTATTGGAGTGGTGTTTTGGAGAAGGCAAAAAGAAATGGGATCTCGTCAAAAGTGGAGGGGGTTTTTCTTAATAGGTGTGTGGGCCATTCATTCATGATAATAGGAGATATATGGGCACAGATGCAGGTAGATGGATAGATGTGGTTTGTGATAGCTTATGGCAATTATCTACCAATTGCTTCTGTTTTCTCTTTGAAATGGAAGGCAACTCATTATATGAGAATGAGGATGGGGGGAGGAGGTGTTGGAGGTTTGAAGAAACAGGAGAAGGTAGGAAAAGGCCTCCAGCAGATGAGGAGAGTGAATGGAACAAGGAAATGTAGTTTGACTTCTGGGCAGTGATAATCACCACAAGACGACCCACTAAGTTTGGTGATCATGGATTTAAAGCAAGGGCAATTGGCATGCCTTTTTTTTTTCCCCCCCTAGACTGCGAGTGTAAACTTCTCTTTCCAGGAATTTTGATATAATCCGGATGGTAGTGGGGAGAGTAGGGTGGAAAAAGAAATGAGGGCAATAGCTTGAGGGGACCACGTGGCCAAGGGAGGTTTCTTCCCTTCCCCTGCCAGATGGAAGAGATTATAGCATATTTGTATACTGACGGAAATGATCTGGGAAGAAGGAGAATCCTGAGGGAGAAGGTGATAGTTTTAGGAGCAAAATCCTAGAGTAGATGAGAAGGGATGGGCTCCAGTACACAAATGGAATCAGTTCATTCATTGAACCAGAGGGAATGGAGTGGAATGTTAGATGTGATGATGGAAAGTCTTTGATTCCTTCTAATTTTCTTAGTGAAATAAGGAGCAAGGAAGTTAGCTCAGAGTGAGGATGGGAGAGGGGCTTTAGATCTCCAAGGAGGGGATGTGAAATAGTTGACTTGAGTATTGGGAGAGTGACTAGGGGAACATGATAGGATTGTCAGGCTGCCCTGAGTTCCCACTTGACATCTGTGGTTATGGTACTCGTCACTCTAGGAAGACTAAACATCCTAGATAAAAGCTAAATAAAGTCACCTTTGTCTCGACAGGTTTCTCTGGAGCACACTTTTCATGGCCTTATAATGAACTCCTAGAGGTCAGCCTGTGTGTCTCACAGCTTGGCCATGTGGACACAGACTTCAACTCTGGGGCAATTCAAGTGGCTTCAAGAAAGTACTAAGAATAGAAGAAAATTACTATTGAATGCAATTTTCAGGTGGAAGATTGAATGATATGGTTGAAGCCAAACTTGGCGGAGGGTAGCCAAGTTGCCTGAATGTCTTTGTGAAAAGGGATTGTGGCATCAGAAATACTATTCTATGGTTCCTTTTGTTATGAGGTCATGGATGATGGGCACAGTGCATAGCTATGTTAGGGTTTGCACTATTAAAAAGGGTGTCAGAACTGGGAGATGAATTTCAGGGCTGGGATGCAATGAAAGCAATCTGATCAAAGTGGGAGGTGAAGGTACCCTGCTACAGTTTTGGCTTTGAATTTTTTCTTGATTTTGAATCTGTTCTTACGAAGATGAAGCCCTAGGCTTAGCTCTATACATGACAAGCTTCTCATTCTTCAGGCTGTAGCTCAAACATTACTTCATTGAATTATCTGTCTAAAGAGGGCCTCTTGTTAGGCATGGTGGCTCATACCTGTAATCTCAGCATTTTGGGAGGCTGAGGCAGGAGGATCACTTGAGCCCAGTTTAAGACCAGCCTGGGCAACAAAAGGAGATGCTGCCTCTCAAAAAAAATGAAATAAAGTAAAAGTTAAAAAAACAAAATAAAATAAAGCTGCCTCTCCAAGTTACTCTTCATTATGGCATCTTCAAACTCAGTTGTCCATAAGGGCCAGGCAGATAATGCTTATGAGTAAAGCAAGCTGGGTAAGAAACCTGTACCATCTGAAGGGGAAGCTGCTACTTTATTCTACCTGTTTGTTGTCATTTACAGCCAC
Organism: Theropithecus gelada; assembly: GCF_003255815.1. Classification (NCBI taxonomy): domain Eukaryota; kingdom Metazoa; phylum Chordata; class Mammalia; order Primates; family Cercopithecidae; genus Theropithecus; species Theropithecus gelada. The sequence goes on along the minus strand of NC_037679.1, from coordinate 7,903,490 downwards.
AGTTTAGGGCCAGTGTGGCCAAATCTAATTTTTTTTTTTTTTTTTTTTTTTTTGAGACGGAGTCTCACTTTGTTGCCCAGGCTAAAGTGCAGGGGCACAATGTCGGCTCACTGCAACCTCTGCCTCCCGGGTTCAAGTGATTCTTCTGCCTCAGTCTCCCGAGTAACTGGGATTACAGGCATGCACCACCATGCCCAGCTAATTTTTGTGTTTTTAGTAGAGACAGGTTTCGCCATGTTGGCCAGGCTGGTCTTAAACTCCTGACCTCAGATGATCCACCCGCCTTGGCCTCCCAAAGTGCTTGGATTACAGGTGTAAGCCATTGTGCCCAGCCCCCAAATCTAATTTTTAAAGAGAAGTCAGAAATGTTGGTTTTACATGAAATCTCTGGATTTTTAGATGTTGGTCTACATTTTTTTTTACAAAGCACTCTGCAAACTGAGCATGGCATCAGGCTACATCTGGCATCCAGGCCAGCACTTTAGGACTTCTCTTCTATTGCATTGCCCCTTTATTTTCTCCCCAGGACTCGGCATAATTTGTATCTTGTTTATTTATTTACTAGTTTTATTGTCTGTGTTAATCACTGTTATATTTCTAGTGTCTTACACAGTGGCTGGCACAATCAATTCCCAATAAATAAATATTTGATGTTGGATTAGAGGGGGAGTCTGGCTTGGTGCTTTACTTAGAAGCTTTTTATATATTCTCAATATTACTGCATACATGATTTATACATATGAACATGTAAGTATGTGTGCGTTTATATATGTGTGTATATGTGCATGTAGATATACACCCATCTATATATGACAAATATTTTCACTCAGTCTCTCTCTTGATTTTAAGTTTATGATGTCTTTTGATACACAATTAAATTATTTTTTAGTAAAAATTGTCAATATTTTCTTTTAGGCTTCTGGGCTTAATGTCTAATAAAGAAAGATTTGCAAAACCCTGCTAAGAATATACAAATATTCTATGTTTTCTTCTAATATTTCCGTAGTTTTATTTATTGAACTCTCTAATTCATCTGAAATTGATTGATTGATTGAGACAAAGTCTCGCTCTGCCACCCAGGCTGGGAGGTGCGATCTTGGCTCACTGCAATATCCGCCTCCTGGGTTCAAGTGATTCTCTGGCCTCAGCCTCCCAAGTAGCTGGGCTATAGGCAAGCACCATGAAGCCCAGCTAATTTTTTTGCATTTTTAGTAGAGACGGGGTTTTACCATGTTGGTCAGGCTCGTCTGGAACTCCTGACCTTGTCAAATGATCCGCCTGCCTCAGCCTCGGGAATTTATTTTTGTGTATGATGTGAGGCGGGAGGTGTGTATTATGCTGAGAAACATCTTTTTATTCTTTTTTTTTTTTTTTTTTTTTTTTTTTTGAGATGGAGTCTCGCACCCTCCCCCAAGCTGCAGTGCAGCAGTGGTGTGATCTCAGCTCACTGCAAGCTCCGCCTCCCGGGTTCAAGCCATTCTCCTGCCTCAGCACCACCCCACCCCCCACCGCCAGTAGCTGGGACTACGGGCGCCTGCCACCACACCCAGCTAATTTTTTTGTATTTTTAGTAGAGATGGGGTTTCACCGTGTTAGCCAGGATGGTATCGATCTCCTGACCTCGCGCTCCGCCCGCCTTGGCCTCCCAAAGTGCTGGGATTACAGGTGTGAGCCACCAGGCCTGGCCCCACCTTTTTATCCTTAATTTACAAAGGATTACAACCTCTGCCTCCAGGGCTCAAGCAATTCTTGTGCCTTAGCCTCCTGAGTAGCTAGGATTACAGGCCTGTGCCCCACACCAGGTTAATTTTTGTATTTTTTGTAGAGATGAGGTTCACCATGTTGCCCAGGCTGGCCTCAGATTCCTGGGCTCAAGCAATCCACCAGTCTTGGCCTCTCAAAATGCCACGCCCGGCGTGGCAGTGGCTTTTTTTTTTTTTTTTTTTCTGCAAGCTCCGCCTCCCGGGTTTACGCCATTCTCCTGCCTCAGCCTCCCGAGTAGCCGGGACTACAGGCGCCCGCCACCTCGCCCGGCTAGTTTTTTGTATTTTTTTTTTTAGTAGAGACGGGGTTTCACCGTGTTAGCCAGGGTGGTCTCGATTTCCTGACCTCGTGATCCGCCCATCTCGGCCTCCCAAAGTGCTGGGATTACAGGCTTGAGCCACCGCGCCCGGCCGGCAGTGGCTTTTATAAAAATGAAGCTGAGGCCGGGCATGGTGGCTAACGCCTGTAATCCCAGCACCTTCAGAGGCCAAGGCGGGCAGATCACAAGGTCAGGAGTTCAAGACCAGTCTGACTAACATGGAGAAACCCCACCTCTACTAAAAATACAAAAATTAGCCTGGTGTGGAGGCACAGGCCTGTAATCCTAGCTACTCCGGAGGCTAAGGCACAAGAATTGCTTGAGCCCTGGAGGCAGAGCTTATAATCCTTTGTAAATTAAGAATAAAAAGATGGGGCCAGGCATGGCGGCACAAGTCTGTAATCCCAGCTACTCGGGAGGCTGAGGCAGGAGGATCACTTGAACCTGGGAGGTGGAGGTTGCCTTGAGCAGAGATCGTGCCACTGCACTCCAGCCTGGGCAACAAGAGCGAAACTCCATCTAAAAAAAAATAAAAACAAAAATAAAATAAATAAAAGCCACAGCCCTTTTTCTCCACACATACTGTCCATCAGTTCAAATATTTGGATAACAGGTGGCAGGTGCCTGTTATCCCAGCTACTCGGGAGGCTGAGGCAGGAGAATCGCTTGAACCCGGGAGGCAGAGGTTGCAGTGATCCGAGATTGTGCCATTGCACTCCAGCCTCGGCAACAGAGTGAGACTCTGTCTCAAAAAACAAAACAAACAAACAAACAAAAAACAGAAAAAAAAGAAAAGGAAAGGAAAATGAAGCTGAATGTTTTGGAAAAACTCAAAAAAGGTGGGTCATTTAAAAGCTGGGGGCTAGGTGAGGTGGCTCATGCCTGTGATATGTGCTTCGGGGGGCCCAGACAGAAGGATTGCTTGAGGCCAGGGGCTCGAGACCAACCTGGGCAACAAGTGAGACCCTGTGTCTACAAAAAATTTTTTTTTTAATTGTAGTAAACTTTGAGTTAAAATGGATTGGAGTTAGAAAATCACAATTTTGCAATTATTACAGAAATAACAGATTCACACAAAACCATCAATCGACACTAAAATTAGTGGGTGAAAATTTGATGAAGAATAGGATAGTTGACTAGGTGCAATGGCTCATGCCTGTAATTCCACCACTTAGGGAGGCTGGGGCGGGAGAATCGCTTGAGCTCAGGAATTTGAGAATAGCCTGGGCAACATAGCCCAGGTCTAGTAGACCTTCTACTAGAAATAAAAACAGTTGGCTGTGTGTGGTGGTGGGCATCTGTAGTCCCAGCTACTTGGGAGGCTGAGATTGGAGAATTGCTTGTCTGGGAGGTCAAGGCTGTGGTGAGCTGTGATTGTGCCACTGCACTCAAGCCTGAGCAACAGAGTGACACCTTGTCAAAAAAAAATAATAATAATAAAGAATAGGATACTTACATTTTTCCAAAGAATCTTACCAGAAATTATTGGTTACCAAAGAAGAATGGTAACTTGACAGTGAAGAAAACCAACAATTACACCTTAAGTGGTCAAAGTTCACATTACCAGTAATGGGACAAAATGACATCATGAGCCTCCCGATATGATGTACTGAGGACATAATGTCACTTATTCCTGCCAAAGATGTTTAAACTCAATCTAATCATGAGAAACATCAGAAAAATCCAAATTATGAAATATTCTACACAATGTCTTGCCTATACTATTACAAAAATGTCAATACTAGCCAGGCGTGGTGACTCATGCCTCTAATCCCAGCACTTTGGGAAGCAGAGGTGGGTGGATCACCTGAGGTTGGGAGTTCGAGACCAGCCTGAGCAACATGGAGAAACCCCATCTCTACTAAAAATCAAAATTATTTGGGCCAGGTGGCGCATGCCTGTAATTCCAGCTACTTGGGAGGCTAAGGCAGGAGAATCGCTTGAACCTGGACAGCGGAGATTGCGGTGAGCCTCTGCACTCCAGCCTGGGCAACAAGAGCAAAACTCCGTCTCAAAAAAAAGGCAGTATCATGAAACGAAGGTGAAGGAACTATTCCAGATTAAAGGAGACTAAAGAGACATGCTTACTAAATGCAATGGGTTGATCCTTAACTGGACCCTGGAAGGAAAAATTTTGCTCCAAAAGACATTAATGGACAGTCTGGGCAACATAGCGAGACCTCATCTCTTTTATTTTTAATTTTTAAGATGGAGTCTCTGTCACCCAGGCTGGAGTGCAATGGCGTGATCTTGGCTCACGGCAACCTCCATCTCCCAGGTTCAAGCAATCCTCCCACCTCATTCTCCTGAGTAGCTAGCATTAGAGGCACCTGCCACCATGCCTGACTAATTTTCGTATTTTTAGCAGAGACTATGTTTCACCATGTTGGCCAGGCTGGGACCTCCTCTCTTAAAAAAAAAAAAAAAAAAGGTGCCCAGGTGTGATGGCTCATGCCTATAATTCCAGCACTTTGGGAGTCTGAGGTGGGAGAATCACTTGAGCCCAGGAGCTCAAGGCTGCAGTAAACCGTGATCACCTCACTGCACTGAAGCCTGGAAGATGGAGTAAGATCCTGTCTTAAAAAAAAAAAAAAAAAAAAAGGGTGGGGCGCAGTGGCTCACGCCTGTAATCGCAGCACTTTGGGAGGCCAAGGTGTGCAGATCACGAGGTCAGGAGACAGAGACCATCCTGGCTAAAACAGTGAAACTCCGTCTGTACTAAAAATACAAAAAAATTAGCTGGGCGTGCTGGCGGGCCCCTGTAGTCCCAGCTACTCCGGAGGCTGAGGCAGGAGAATGGCCTGAACCCGGGAGGCAGAGCTTGCGGTGAGCTAAGATCACGCCACTGCACTCCAGCCTCGGCGACAGTGAGACACCATCTCAAAAAAAAAAAAAAAAAAAGACATTTATGAAACAATTGGCAAAACTGAAAAATGCACTGTAGGTAATTATGTAACAGCATTGTATCAGTGTTAAGATTTGCTGAGTTTGATACCTATACGGTGAGTTGTTGTTGGGAGATACAAGCTTATTTATTTAGACGGGAAGAGATATAATATAAGCAACTTATTCTCAACTATCTGAGATAAAGTAGATATTATAGTAGAGACAAAGCAAAAAACAGAGTGGCAAAATTAACAATGAGTTAACTTGGGTAAAGGGTGTAGAGAAATTCTTTCCACAAGTCTTACACATTTTCTATAATTTTGAAGTTACATTAGCAAGAAAAGTTTTTAAAAATGGTAGATTGACCTTATTGGCTTTATTTCCTTTTCCTCCCAAATTTGCTAAAATGACATTGTCATCATCATAATCACAATAATATTAATCTTCAAGGGCAAAAACAGTGGGCAAGGATATAAGAGCACATGAGATATTTCAGTAGAAATACCTTTTGGAAAATGCAAAGTGGACAGAAGAGTGGCAATTAACCTAACACAGTAAATAATGTTGTTACCTAAGTTTCTGTAGCGGAGAATACATCTAGAATTGAGCTAATTCATCTGAAAGGCCCAAAACTTAGAATGTAATGGGTACCACAGATGGTAGGAGTAGGGAATAGGCTTGAGAACAGGAAGGGAGTCACTGAAACTGTCAGAGCATCTGGCTAAACCAGGCAAACTACCCTGCCCTGAAAATGGAATGTAAGATTTCTCTAGAGGACCTGAATCTAGGAGGCCCTGCACCCCTGGACAGGATTCACTGTGAAGACTGGTAATATGGTTTGGATTTATGTCCCTACCCAAACCTCCTATCGAATTGTAATCTCCAGTGTTGGAGGAGGTACCTGGTGGAAGGTGATTATATTATGGGGTCGGATTTCCCCCTTGCTGTTCTCGTGATAGTGAGTGAGTTCTCACAAGATCTAGTTGTTTGAAAGTGGATAGCACCAACCACCCACCCCTTCTCTCTTCTCTTTTTCTCCTACTCCAACCACGTAGAACATGCCTGCTTCCCCTTCGCCTTCCACCATAATTGTAAGTTTCCTGAGGCTTCCCCTGCCATGCTTCTTGTACAGCCTGTAGAACGGAGACAATTAGATCTCTCTCTTTTTTTTATAATTACTCAGTCTCAGGTCATTCTTTAAAGCAATGTGAGAACCGACTAATATAGCTGGCACAGGTGTAGGACAGAAAATCTGGTGATTAAGTTAAAAAAGTCAGGATCCTCAAAATTAAAACCCTCAATACCTTCTTCTGTCCTAGCCCCAGCATGCTAATAGATAAGCATATAAGCAATACCCAGAGAAGGAATAATAAGATTCTTCCCCAGAGAAATTATAGAGAGCCAGAGGAAAGCTCTGGAATGAAGCCCATAATGGACAACTCCCTCCATCAGTTTCTAGTTAGCTTTTTTTGTTTGTTTCTTACTCTTAAATCAGAATGGAAAGCCAAGGATCACTAGTTATCTGAGGAGAGTAATCACTGAGAAAAACAAGATACCAAAATAAACTCATAGGAAAAAGGGCTCAGAGGGAAAAAGAGTCGATGCAAGGAAGAGAACTTCAAATAAAGTATATATTCATGGACAAATGAGAAAATATAAAAAAGGAAAATCAGAGGACCAAAAATGGTCCTTGGAAATTAAAATACAATATAATAACCAAGATAAAATGTTCTTATCTACTGCATGAAGAAAACAAAAGCAGAAAAAAAAAAGTTCTGATATGAGGGTGTGCTGGTTTTCACATATTTCCACAAATCCTTTGATAAACCTCCCCTCAAGAAGTAGAGCTTCCGCCTCCCTTGGGTATGGGCTGGATTTAGTAATTCTCTTCTAACAAATAGAAAAGGTAAAGTGACAGTCACTTCTGAGACTAAGTCATAAAAATGCATTTTGGCTCCCTTCCTTCTTTCTGATCACTTGCTCTGAAGAAAGTTAAGTGCTATACAAGAATACTCAAACCGCTTATGGAGAGGCCCATATGGCGAGAAACTGGGGTGTCTCGTCAATACCCACAGAGAAACTGAGGTCACCAGATATCCTGGAAATGGCTCCTTCAGCTCCCACCCAATCTCCAACCATTATATGGCTACAGCCCCTGCTGACATCCTGTCTGCAACCATGTGAGAGATCCTGAGCCAGAATTATCTAGATAAGTTGCTTCTGGATTAACAGAAACTGTAAAATAATATTTGCTGTTATAAGCCTGCATATTTTAGGGTAATATGTTATACAGCAATAGCTAATTAACACGAGGTTGCAAGATAAAATTAAGGAAGCCTTCCAAAGAATAAATAGTAATAATAATGATGATGATAAAGAAAATTAAGCCAGACATGGTGGCTCACACCTGTAATCCCAGCACTTTGGGAGGCCAAAGTGGGCAGATTGCTTGAGCTTAGGAGTTCCAGATCATCCTGGGCAACACAGGGAGACTCCATTTCTACTAAAAAATACAAAAATTAGCCAGGCATGGTAGCCTGCACCTGTAGTCCCAGCTACTCAGGGAGGCTGAGCTGGGAGCATCGCTTGAGCCTGGGAGGTTGAGGCTGCAGTAAGCCATGACTGTTCTACTGCACTCCAGCCTGGGTGACAGAGCAAGACCCTGTCTCAAAAATAGTAATTAATAATAATAATAATATCAAGATTAATGTTAGAAGATCAATTTGGGAGACTTTATAACTGACAAATGGTAGTTTGAAAAAGAAGAAAGAAAACAATAAATTAAAAATTAAAATAAAATTTCTCAGAAATGGAAAGCATAAATTTCCAGAATGAAAGAGCTCATGGAGTGTTCAAAACAATGAATGAGAAAAGACTTACAATAAATTCCATCATTTTGAAATATCAGAATACTACAGAACAAAAAGAAAATCAAAAGTTTCCAGAGGCCGGGCGAAGTGGCTCACGCCTGTAATCCTAGCACTTTGGGAGGCTGAGGCAAGCGGATTGCTTGATTGCAGGAGTTTGAGACCAGCATGGGCAACATGGCAAGACCCCATATCTACAAAAAATATAAAAAATTAGCCAGGCATGGTGGTGTGTGCCTGTAGTTCCAGCTACTAAGGAGGCTGAGGTGGGAGGATCGCTTGAGCACAGGAAGCAGAGATTGAGCACAGTGAGCCAAAATTGTGCCACTGCACTTCAGCATGGGTGACCCTATCTCAGAGAGAAAAAAAAAAAAAACTTCCAGAAAGGAAGAAATTAGTTACATACAAAGGAATGTAACTGGAAGCTAGAGGACAATAAAAACAGCTTCAAAATTTTCAGAAAATGATTTTCAACCTAGAATTTCCTATCTTGAAAAACTATCAATCAAGTGTGAGGGTATAGAATAAAGCCATTCTGGACTCATAAATATACCTCCTATGCATTCTTATAAAAATTCTTGGTATATTGCAGGAAAGGGAGGGAGTAAGCCAAGAAAAAAAACATGGGATCCAGGAAACAGTGAATACTACCTTGGAGAGAGGCAAAAGCAAGTCCCAGGACAATAGTTTTGCAACAGGCTTTGAGAATGAACAGTCTAGACTACAGTAGGATAGGCAGTTTGGGAAAAAATGGAACTGACAGATTGCTGTGTTTTGAACTAGTCTCGAACTCCTGACCTCAGGTAATCCACCCGCCTTGGCCTCCCAAAGTACTGGGATTACAGGCGTGAGCCACGGTGCCCGGCCTGAGCCTCAGTTTTCTTACTGATAAAAAGGGAACAGTAATACCTACCTCACAGGAATGTTAGAGTATTAAATGAAATTAAGCATGTAGCGTGCTTAGTACAGTGCCTGCTATACTGCATAATAAGTAGTTGTTTATTATAAAGTGCCGGAGCCAACAAAAGCATGGATTAATTAGAAACTGGCAAGTTGAAGTCCGTATTTTGAGAGAGTAACTGGAGGGTGTAAAATTGGGGTGGACGGGAAGTGAGCAGGGAGTAGGGATGGCATATTTGATGTTCAATCTTTCCTCTAACCTTACATTCCACAGGTTTGGCCAAGCCTCCTGCCTCTGATTTTCTGCCACCAGAATGAGAAAACTTAGATAGCAGATGATATCAGGATACTTCTCTATCATCCCACAGAGGGCTCTGGTTTTTATAAAGTAAAAGCTTCCACTTTGTCTAGCCTATAAAGAAATGATGCCCAGGCCTCTTTGGATCAGTATTAAGTCTTGTTCAACAGTGCTTAAGTAGCTAACTAGGTAGGACAACTGGTCGGCTGTATACTCAGTTTTTTCATGGTGAGGGAATTCTATCTAGCAGGAGTAGGTAGGATTGGCGCAGCCAGGAGAGACTTAGTCTTGGTCTGGAAAAGGGGAAATTTGTAGGTTTCCCAAAGAGTTTGTTTTTCTGAAAGAGGGTAGAGAAGAGCTCCTCTTTATTTGGAGATAAAAACAGTCCCATGGCATAATGCTGGGACCCAGTTGGGGTAGGAAGGGGAAGAACTGGTATAAGGATATTAAGGAGTCTCTAAGGTCCATCAGGGGTACCCTTTGCACAAATCTTACCTGGAAGCTGGATAGTAAAACAGAACTTCTTTGATAGAATTGCAGAGGACAGAGAGTGACCAATGGAGGCCTATGTAAGATCGTTCTTTACAATCTTTTTTTTTTTTTCATACAGAGTCTTGCTCTGTCAGCCAGGCTGGAGTGCAATGACGCGATCTCGGCTCACAGCAACCTCTGCCTCCCTGGTTCCAGTGATTCTCCTGCCTCAGCCTCCCGAGTAGCTGGGATTACAGGCGCATGCCACTACGCCCGGCTAATTTTTGTATTTTTAGTAGAGACGGGGTTTCACTATGTTGGTTAGGCTGCTCTTGAACTCCTGATCTCATGATCTGCCCGCCTCGGCCTCTCAAAGTGCTGGGATTACAGGCGTCAGCCACCGTGCCCGGCCCACAATCTTAACTTTGTGCTTTTATACTTTCCCAGTCCCTTTTCCCCCACCCCAATACAACTTTTGCTTCAGCACTCACCTAAACTTAATTTCCTTCACATGTGTCCCCCATTCTACCTGGAATACCCTTTTCCTTCATATCTGTGCTTTTAAACAATTCATCTTTTTTTTTTTTTTTTTTTTTTTTTTTTTTTTTTTTTTTTTTTTTTTTGAGATGGAGTCTCGCTCTGTTGCCAGGCTGAAGTGCAGTGGTGCAATTTCGGCTCACTGCAACCTCTGCCTCCCGGGTTCAAGCGATTCTCCTGCCTCAGCCTCCCAGGTAGCTGGGATTACAGGCGTGCGCCACCATGCCCAGCTAATTTTTTTTGTATTTTTAGTAGAAATGGGGTTTCATCATGTTGGCCAGGATGGTCTCGATCTCTTGACTTCATGATCTGCCCGCTTCAGCCTCTCAAAGTGCTGGGATTACAGGCGTGAGCTGCTGCGCCCGGCAACAATTCATCTTTTAAGATGAAATCAATTGTTATATCTCCTGTAAAGCCTCCCCTAGCTTCCTGTTTTATAGTTATTCAAATTTACTTATTCATCCATTCACCCTACAAGTATTTATGAAACCTCTATTATGTGTGAGGCATGGCTAGGCATTTTGAATCTAATATAGATCTGCTCACTGCCTACTAAAAATTCAATGGCTCTCTATAAAGTTAAAATGCTTAGCATGGCTAACAGCATCTTCAATTATCTGGCCCCTTCCTAGTTTTCAATGACTGCCTCCCAGCACCTCTCCATTTTATCCTTTATCTGTACCCATGAACTTGGAATTCACTTAATATGGTTCTCTCTTAGGTCTCTGCTCCTTCGTCTGTGCTATATCCCCTTCTTTGTAGTGAACTCCAATCTTCCTTTAACACCGGGTTCTGGAAGCATTTCCTGTGTGAAGTCTTCTCTGAAGGATTCCCCCATCCTCCACCCCCTGTTCTTATTCCAAATCCAATAGTATCAGGTACTTCTTTCTTAGTGGCTCTAGAACATTCCATATTTAATGTAATCATACAACATATTGCAATTTTTGTTTGCATACTTATCTTTCTCATGAGATAGTCGCTTTACAGCAGAGGTCTTAACCCTAGTCACCAACATAATCCCTGGAACATAAAGCCTGGTGCTTAACAAATGTTGGTTAAATGAGCAAATGAATGACGAAGAATATACTTATTTGGTTGAACAAATTGTGTGTCTTTTTTTTTTTGAGATGGTTTCGCTCCGTTGCCCAGGCTGGAGTACAGTGGTGTGATCATGGCTCACTTCATCCTTGACCTCCTGGGCTCAAGTGATTCTCCTACTTCAGCATCCCAACTAGCTAGGACCACAGGCATGCACTACCACACCCAGCTAATTTGTGTAACTTTTCATAGAGATATGGTCTCACTATGTTGCCCAAGCTGGTCTCGAACTCCTGGACTCAAGCAGTCCTCCTGCCTTAGCCTGCCAAAGTGCTGGGATTGCATGTGAGCCACCACACCTGGCCCAAATTGTGTGTCTTAATAAGGATATTAAATGACAGGAGAGCAAATCTGAAAGGACATTGTCCCTATTCCACAATTTTTTTTTTTTTGAGACAGAGTCTCGCTTTGTCACCCAGGTTGGAGGGCAATGGCACGACCTCAGCTCACTGCAACCTCCACCTCCTGGGTTCAAGCGGTTCTCCTGCCTCAGCCTCCTGAGTAGCTGGGATTACAGGCACACGCCACCATGCCCAGCTAATTTTTGTATTTTTAGTAGAGATGGACTTTCACCATGTTGGCCAGGCTGGTCTTGAACTCCTGACCTCAGGTGATCCACCCACCTCGGCCTCCCAAAGTGCTGGGATTACAGGTGTGAGCCACCATGCCCGGCCCTATTCCACAACTTTAACTAGTGTAACTGTTGGTCTTGGAGGATAAATCTCTAACCCCAGGTAGGAAAATAAATAGCTAGGAAGTGGCCATGAAGCGTCTAGGAAAAGAAGTGGCCCTTCTAACCCTCTACCGTATATTCCCCTTACTTGTTTCTTCAGTTGCGTTCCTTTTCTTGCTCCGAAAGGAATTTTGATATCCCAATAGATACAAGTTGAAGAAGGCCATCTCAGATCCTCCCTGTCCTCTTCTGGAATGTCCATGTTGGGGCACTGGACTCTGTGTCTGGTAACCATGGTAATGTCCTAAGAATTACCACAACTGACACTCCCTTTGTCTAATGAGGCACAGGATTTATAGGTTCACAGTGGAGCTGGAGTGGGAGTGGGCTAAATAACTTCAGGAAAATGGAGGAATCAATTGTCAGTATACCTTTTTTTTTTTTTTTTGAGACGGAGTCTCACTCTGTTGCCCAGGCTGGAGTACAGTGGCACAGTCTTGGCTCACTGCAAGCTCTGCCTCCCAGGTTCACGCCTTAGCCTCCTGAGTAGCTGGGACTACAGGCGCCTGCCACCATACCCTGCTAATTTTTTGTATTTTTAGTAGACACTGGGTTTTACCGTGTTAGCCAGGATGGTCTCGGTCTCCTGACCTCGTGATCCACCCACTTCAGCCTCCCAAAGTGCTGGGATTACAGGAGTGAGCCACCGTGCCTGGCCTGTCAGTATACCTTTTCTTGACCTAGTCTTCCACTGTAAGCTTCAGAAGGCAGTGAGTAGAAAGAGCACTGACCTGGGCTCATATCTTAGTTATGCCATATTCTAGGTGTCTGACTTTGAATAGATTAACTAAGCCTCCATTTTTAATTTTAAATAAAAAAAAATGGCAATGACAGTATCTGATAGTTATGAGAATCAAATGAGATAATACATGCATATTTCCTTAGAACAGTGTTCAGCACATAATGGAAACTTAAATCTTTTTTTTTTTTTTTTTTTTAAGAGTCTCCCTCGTTGCCCAGGCTGGAGTGCAATGGCGTTGTCTCGGCTCACTGCAACCTCTGCCTCCCGGGTTTCAAGAGATTCTCATGCCTCAGCCTTCCAAGTAGCTGGGATTACAGGGGCGTGCCACCACACCTGGCTAATTTTTATATTTTTAGTAGAGACAGAGTTGACCAGTCTGGTCTCGGATTGCTGACCTCAAGTGATCTGCCCTCCTTGGCCTCCCAAAGTGCTGTGACTACAGGTGTGAGTCACCACGCCCTGCCAGTATTTAAATGTTAATAGTTATCCAGTCTTATATTCAGGAAAAAAGAGAAATCTGAATAGGATACTTTCAATGAGTCTTTGTTTCAGCAGTGGTGTGCCAATCCATAGTGAATTTTGAAAGCTTGTTAAATTTTCATTAATTTTGTGAAGTGATTATTGAACAAGGCATTATTAAAAGTTACATTAACTAAACTTACAATTGACTAAGTTATATTAAAAATAAAGGTAGTACACCAGGCGTGGTGTCTCACACCTGTAATCCCACCACTTTGGAAGGCCAAGACAGATGGATCTTTTGAGCTCACAAGTTTGAAATCAGGCTGGGCAAACCCTGTCTCTACAAAAAAATAAAACCTACAGAAATTAGTTGGGTGTGGTACATGAATGTAGTCCCAGCTACTTGGGAGGCTGAGGTGGGAGGATGGCTTGAGCCTGTGTGGTGGAGGTTGCAGTGAGCTGAGATTGTGCCATTGCACTCCAGACTGGCGATAGAGCCAGATCTTGTCATAAAATAAAATAAAATAAAAGTAGTAAATATTAACAACTCATCTCTTCCTGATTATTTTACTCTTATCTGTGCTCTTGAATTTACTTCCACTGCATCTGGATATTCCACTCTTTTTTCATTCATTTTTCTCTTTGCTTTTCAGTTTGGGAAGTTTCCTATTGACATATTTTCAAGCTCACTGATTTTTTTCCTTTGTCAGGTTCAGTCTACTGATGAGCCCACCAAAGGCATTCTTCATTTCTGTTACAGTATTTTTTTATTTCTAGCATTTCCTTTTGATTCTTTAGAGTTTTCATCTCTTTGCTTACATTACCCTTTGTTCTTGAATGTTGTCCTCTTTTTCCATTAGTGTCCTTAACATATTAATAGTTATTTAAAAATCTCAGTCTGATAATTCCAAAATTTCTGCCATATGTGAGTCTGGTTCTGATGCTTGATTTGTCTTTTTTGAGATGGAGTCTCACTCTGTCACCCATGCTGGAGTGTAGGGGCACGATCTCAGCTCACTGCAACCTCCGCCTCCTGGGTTCAAGCAATTCTTTTGCCTCAGCCCCCTGAGTAGCTGGGATTACAGGTGCCCACCACCTTGCCTAGCTAATTTTTGTATTTTTAGTAGAGACGGGGTTTTGCCATGTTGGCCAGGCTGGTCTCAAACTCCTGACCTCAGGTGATCTGCCCACCTCAGCCTCCCAAAATACTGGGATTATAGGCGTAAGCCATTGCTCCTGGCTTGCTTTGTCTTTCTCACACACACACACACACACACACACACACACACGTGTGTGTATATATGTATATGTGGGTATATAAATGTGTGTGTGTATATATATATTTTACATTTTAGCATGTCATATAATTGTTTTAAGTTGGACATTATGTATTGGGTAAGGGTAAGGTTTTGTGTTTATATGGCTAGGAATTAGGTTGTGTTTACTGTTTGCTATGGCTGTAGGTGTTAGATGCTAAAATTTCCTCTGGTGTCCTTGTTTTTGCCTCCCTTGCTCTTCAACTTTCCTTAGAGACTCTTCCTGAAATAGGCTCTGGGCCTTGCAGTTTTTTTCCGTTGTAATCCCATTATTAAACAGGAACCCTATTAAAGTGGATGGGGGAAAGCATTCCGTAATTCTATTATTAGGTCTGTCTTTTATTGCACGTGTGACCTTCACAACTGTCTCATTTTTAGAGGAGGCTTCTGTTGGGTATATATCCCTTCTTCCACATTGGTTAGGCTCTGTTCAACAGTTTCCCTTGAAGGCAGGCCTTTGTTAAGGAGCATAGAATGCTCTGGGTGTATTTCAAAATGGCTAACTTCTCTCTCTCCCTGTTGGAAGCAAAACTCACAAAAATGTGGGGGACTCCTTAACACTGGGTCCCTAGGAGTTTAAAAAAAAATCTCAAGCTAGTCCATGTTCAGTCTCCAGCAATTAATCACTTGCCCTATAAGTATTTCTACCAGTTGCTGGTTCCAGTAGTAGTTTTTCCTCCAAGTAAGTCATGATTCTCTATTCCACCTATTTTAAGTCCAAATGTCTCTCCAGATTTTGGGGTGATGGTTTGCCCTGGGACCTCAATTCTCTGAAGGGTCTAAGAAGGGTTGTTAAGTTTCAGTTTGTTTGGCTTTTTCCTTCTTGTGAAAATGGGAGTGATGACTTCCAAGCTCTTTACCTGTCAGACTGAAAACTGGAACGCCCTATCTATTTTATCTGTCTGGAGAAAATACTATGTGATGGTATGTGCCTCTTTTCCCAATTTTATGATCAGTGATGTCATATGGGCATATTGAAATCAAGCATGGTGGGAGGATTTATATCACAAAAATTGGCAAATAGTACAAACAAAGCTTGATTTATTCATTTAGTTGATCGTCTGAACTTAAGAAAGTGATAGAGAAAATGTTAATAATTCAGATTAAGTTTTAAAGCCTGTATCATGTCTGGCTGGGCATGGCTGCTTACGCCTGTAATCCCTGCATTTTGGGAGGCCAAGGTGGTTGGATTACCTGAGGCTAGGAATTCAAGACCACCCTGGGCAACATGGTGAAACCCCATCTCTACTAAAAACACAAAAATTGGCCGGGTGTGTTGTTATAGGCCTGTAATCCCAGCTACTCAGAAGGCTGAGGCAGGAGAATCGCTTGAGTCTAGGAAGTGAGGTTGCAGGGAACCGAGATTGTGCCACTACACTGCAGCCTGGGTGACAGAGCAAGAGTCTGTCTCAGGAAAAAAAAAAAAAAAAAAAAAAGTATATCATGTCTAAAGCCATTACATTGTTACATTGTTGCTAGCACAAAAATTTGACATATTGTTCCACTATTTAAAAGTTATTATCTAGTTGGGCGTGGTGGCATGTGCCTGTTGTCCTAGATATTTGGGAGGCTGAGGTTGGAGGACCACTTGAGCCTAGGAGTTTGAATCCAGCCTGGGCAACATAGCAAGCTCCCATCTCTAAAAACAAAAAGAGGGCCACAAATTCTTAGGACCTTCTGAAGCTGTTTCACAGAAAACATAAAAATTTAAAAATAATAAAACAAAACCCTGGCCAGGCATGGTGGCTCACACCTGTAATCCCAGCACTTTGGGAGGCTGAGGCGGGTGGATCACCTAAGGTGGGGAGTTCGAGACCAGCCTGACCAACATGGATAAACCCTGTCTCTACTAAAAATACAAAATTAGCTGAGCATGGTGGCACATGCCTGTAATCCCAGCTACTCAGGAGTCTGAGGCAGGATAATCACTTGAACCCGGGAGGCGGAGGTTGCAGTGAGCCAAGATGGCACCATTGCACTCCAGCCTGGGCAACAAGAGCAAAACTCTGTCCAACAACAACAAAACAAACAAACAAACAAACAAACCCAAAACGCCATGAAATATGGTAGAATCATATACCCAGAACAAGGCTAGTCTCTAGTAAATAGGAGGAGTAGCCCTATAGGTATGGCTTATAAGACATGGAGTAATATTTACATTTTGTAAAAAAGGAAAATTCCTCTAGTTTAAGATTTTGTCAATTGTTCTTTAAGGGTAATGTATGCCCTAAGGAGTGGCATACTTAACCAAGATAGCAAACTCAATATGGAGTCATTAATCCAACAGATTAAGTGGAGAACCAAGCACAGGTCAGAAAATTAGACAAGAGGAATCTGTAAGAAATGATCTTGGTTGTTGATATGGTTTGGTTCTGTGTCCCCACCCAAATCTCATCTTGAATTGTAACTCCCACAATTCCCACGTGTCGTAGGAGGAATCTGGTGGAAGGTGATTGAATTATGGGGCAGGTCTTTCCTGCACTGCTATCATGATAGTTAATGAATCTCATGAGATCTGATGGTTTTTAAAAAATGGGAGTTTGCCTGCACAAGCTCTCTCTTTGCCTGCCACCATCCACTTAAGATGTGACTTGCTCCTCCTTGCCTTCTGCCACAGTTGTGAGGCTTCCCAGTCATGTGGAATTGTGAGTTCTCCATTAAACTTCTTTCCTTTGTAAATTGCCCAGCCTCGGGTGTGTCTTATCAGCAGTGTGAAAATGGACTAATACAGTCAATTGGTACCAGGAGTGGGGTGTTGCTGAAAAGATACCACAAAATGTGGAAGCAACTTTGGAACTGGGTAACAGGCAGAAGTTGGAACAGTTTAGAGGGCTCAGAAGAAGACAGGAAAATGTGGGAAACTTTCAAACTTCCTAGAGAATTGCTGAAAGGCTTTGACCAAAAGCCTGATAGTGATATAGACAATAAGGTCCAGGCTGAGGTGGTATCAGATGGATATGAGGAACTTGCTGGGAACTGCAGCAAAGGTGACTCTTGTTATATTTTAGCAAGCAGACTGGCAGCATTTTGCTCATCCTAGAGATTTGTGGAATTTTGAACTTTAGAGAGCTGATTTAGGGTATCTGGCAGAAGAAATGTCTAACCAGCAAAGCATTCAAGAGGTGACTTGGGTGCTGTTAAAGGCATTCAGTTTTATAAGGGAAGCAGAACATAAATGTTTGGAAAATTTGCAGCCTGATGTGATAGAAAAGAAAAACCCATTTTCTGAGGAAATCTGCATAACTAAAGAGGAGCCGAATGTTAATACCCAAGACAATGGGGAAAATGTCTCCAGGGCATGTCAGAGGACTTCATGGCAGCCCCTCCCATCACGGGCCCAGAGGTCTAGGAGAAAATGGTTTTGTGGGCCAGGCCCAGGGTCCCCGTGTGTGCTGCATGCAGCCTAGGGAGTTGGTGCCCTGCATCCCAGCCATTCCAGCCATGGCTGAAAGGGGCCAACACAGAACTTGGGCTGTGATTTCAGAGATGCAAGCCCCAAGCCTTGGCAGCTTCCACATGGTGTTGAGCCTGCGAGTGCACAGAAGTCAAGAACTGGTGTTTGGGAACCTCTGCCTAGATTTCAGAGGATGTATGGAAACACCTGGATGTCCAGGCAGAAGTTTGCTGCAGGGGCAGGGCACTCATGGAGAACCTCTGCTAGGGCAGTGTGGAAGGGAAATGTAGGGTTGGAGCCCCCACACAGAATCCCTACTGGGCCACTGCCTCATGGAACTGTGAGAAGAGGGCCATGGTCCTCCAGACTCCAGCATGGTAGCTCCATTAACAGCTTGCACCATTTACCTGGAAAAGCCACAGACAGTCAATACCAGCCTGGAAAGGGAGATGGGAGGGAGGCTGTACCCTGCAAAGCCACAGGGGTGGAGATGCCCAAGACCATGAGAACCCACCTCTTGGATCAGTGTGACCTGGATGTGAGACATGGAGTCAAAGGAGATCATCTTGGAGCTTTAAGATTTGACTGCCCTGCTGGATTCTGGACTTGCATGGGGCCTGTAGCCCCTTCGTTTTGGCCAATTTCTCCCATTTGGAACGGCTGTATTTACCCAATGCCTGTACCGCCATTGTATCTAGGAAGTAACTAACTTGCTTTTGATTTTACAGGCTAATAAGTACAAGGGACTTGCTTGTCTCAGATGAGACTTTGGACTGTGGACTTCTGAGTTAATGCTGAAATGAGTTGAGACTTTGGGGGACTGTGGAGAAGGCATGACTGTATTTTGAAATGTGAGGACATGAGATTTGGGAGGGGCCGGGGCAGAATGATATGGTTTGGCACTGTGTCACTACCCAAATCTCATCTTGAATTGTAACTCCCACAATTTCCACATATGGTAGGAGGAACCCGGTGGGAGGTGACTGAATTATGGGGCAGGTCTTTCCTGCACTGTTATCACGATAGTGAATGAGTCTCCTGAGATCTGACGGTTTTTTAAAAAATGGGAATTTGCCTGCACAAACTCTCTCTTTGCTTGCCGTCATCCAGGTAAGATGTGACTTGCTCCTTGCCTTTTGCCATGATTGTGAGGCTTCCCCAGCCACATGGAACTGTGAGATCTCCATTAAACTTCTTTCCTTTGTAAATTGCCCAGTCTCGGGTATGTCTTTATCAGCAGCATGAAAATGGACTAACACAGCTGATTAAAAGAAAACATACATGACTACATAACTGAAAAAGTGCTTATTCTACTAAAAAATCTATTTTATAAGTGCTTATTCTGTTAATGGTAAAGAGTCTGTGAGGGAAGAAGTTTGAAATCCTAAGTTATTTTACCTTATAACCAGAAGTAAGTCATTTAAATCTTCCTGAACCTCAATTTCTCCAGGGTAAAATGGAGTTAGTACTAACTACAGGCAGTATATGGCAGAGGTGACCTGAAATGGAAACACTTCTGAGAATGAATGACAATCAAACATAGTAAGATCACCTATGCCTAGAAATGACAAAACCCAAAATATTATCAAAGCAAGACACAGGATTCTGGCCGGGCGCGGTGGCTCAAGCCTGTAATCCCAGCACTTTGGGAGGCCGAGACGGGCGGATCACGAGGTCAGGAGATCGAGACCATCCTGGCTAACACGGTGAAACCCCGTCTCTACTAAAAAATACAAAAAACTAGCCG